>NC_051233.1:29714238-29821738 GCF_015220715.1 Pygocentrus nattereri
CTTGGGAGCTCAATGATACTTGTTGATAAACTGGTGCTGCCATGTAAACATGTAAACATCACTTCAGAAGTTTTCATAAACCCCATAATGAATATATTAACTACTTTCTTAAATTTATTTGCCTCAACCCAGAACCCCCAATCCGTTCTGCTTGTTGCAGCACAACATGACTGGAATCTAACCATTATTTATTGATAGTGACAAAACTAATAACACATAAAACATATTATTACTACACACAGATACTCTGTACTGTATGTCCCACATACGCAAGAGTCAGAGTTCAACCTACATGTTTTAATATATCGCTGCTGTCGGAACAAAACCTCATATCTCCATCTTTGTTGTTTTTCAGTTTTTGGTATAGTTTGAAAATGTGTCGTCCTTTACATGGTGTGTAAACTTGTTTAGGTTATGTCTGGTGTTATATGAAAGCTTGTGTGTGTGTGTGTGTTTGTGTGTGTGTGTGTGTGTGTGTTTGTGTATGCGAGTGTTTGTGTATATGAGTGTGTGTGTGTATATGTGTGTGTGTGTTTGTGTGTCTGTCTGTGTGTTCGTACCTGCGGGTGAGTTTGGAGGTGAGTTTAGTGAACAGGTTCGACGTGGCTCTGGAGCGCGTGTGCGGCGGGAGGGCGGCCGGTTCGTGGCCCAGCGTGGGCGAGGTGGGCGGGGGTCCATAAGCGGCGGGCACTCGTTCCCGCAGCTGACCACCGTGGAAGGTGCTGCGGATGGTGGAGCCGCGAGTCAGCCTGCAGCGCTCACCCGAGGAGGAGGAGGAGGACGCTCCAGCACCTGCAATACTGAGAGTGGAGGGAGAGGTGGGGGGGAGACGGTGGGAGAGAGAGCTGTAGGGGAAAGAGAGAGAGAGAGAGAGAGAGAGAGAGAGAGAGAGAGAGAGCACAAGGGGCAATAGAGAGGGGAGAGAAGAGAGAGGAAGATGAAAGAGAGAAAGACAGAGTGCAAAGGTAAGCAAGAGAAAGAAAAGAAAAAAAGAGCAAAGAGAAGCAAAAGAAGGGCAGAGAAAATGAGAGAGAGAAAGAGAGAGAGAGAGAGAGAGAGAGAGAGAGAGAGAGAGAGGGAGTGAGGGGGCGGGTATTTCTGCATTAACTCTTGCATTAACAGTCTTGTGGTTTGACTTTGTGTTATGGTGAAAATATTCAGTGGAAAAAACTCAATGAAGTTTCAATACATGTGGTTGTAATAACAGTGATAATATTAATAATAATAATAATAACAACTGTGTGATCAGTCAATTCAGTCGATTCCTGATCATTAAAAGCAAATTCTCACAAATTTCTCTCACACTAAAGTTTATGTCAGATTGTGTCGCACTTCCCTCACAAACTACAGAAGCTTTAGTCAACAGTGAAAACTGACAGATGTTTACTTCTTTACTATGCGATTAAGGGATTATGCAGATTTGCTGGAAAAAAAGTTTAATAATGTCCAGAGATTAAAAAATCAGCATGTAAAGTAACCATAAACGAATGTGTTCATTCACATCTGAATGCTCTGCATTCTGAAGCTCTGCTTTGCAGTTCTGTCAGAATGTGGTCGGAAGCTTTGAGCGGAGATGTGTGTGTGTTTCACCTGTTCTCCTTCCCGTTCTGCAGTAGGGAGTGCCGGTCAGCGCTGGGCCGATCCGTACACACGTACGTGTTCCTACGTGTCATCGCACTGCCAGGGATGTTATTCTACACACACACAAGAACACACTAAAATCAGATAAATACACTACAATATCATTACAAGCCTCCAAAAGCACCCCCCCCCCCCCCTCCTGATCTGATTATGATCATTACAGAACTCAAGCTTTTATTTTTAATCTCAAAATAACGTGTTTAATATACTTTGGATAAATTGATAATATTATCCTATTCAATCTGACATTAGCAGCAAAGGCTGGAACTTAAAACAGCTGCTCCTTCCATACACTAGGTGGCACTGTGTCCCTTTTGCTCTCTAGACCAGCCAACCTGCCAACTAGGGGTTGAAAGTTATTAATATGTTGCTGCATTGATAATATTTTATCATTATTGTGATAAATGATGTCTTTTCTGAGTGTATCATGGATATTAACCCTTAATAATAAGGGGGGGGGGGTCGTTTTCAAGTGCAGTTTTCAATGCAAGGCTAAAGCCTGGCGGTTTAGCTAAGAGCTAGCTATGGAATAAAGGCACAGTCAATCCATTAAACGGTAGATTACCGTGTCCGTCCCACAGGGGCGGTGGGATTGACAGGGGGTTCAGTATTTAGGATAATATACTTAACTGCACTCTGAAAAAGGCTCAGGATGTTCAGGATACGTTAAGCATAAGCTATGCCCCCTTCCATGTTAGCTAGCACGCCTTCAAAAGGCTAAAGGTTTAGCTACTTCTTCAGTGTTAGCGAGGTAGCTAACAAGCACCTCTAGCTGTGTTTGAATATGAATATGTGACTTCAGCACAACTGCTTTCGAACAATGTGGTTCCACTAACCAATTTTCACCTCACGTTTATGTTAGCTAGAACCATACACACTCTTTAGCTAGCTTGGCTATCTAGCTGGCCAGCTAACTTTCAGAAGCTTTGCCGCTTTCTCCCATCCCACCTTTCCCTCTCTCCCCTTTCTACAGCCCTTTCTTACAGTAGTAGCTGTCATGTCCTTGCGGCGTTCTGGGATTTCTGCCTTGTTGGGGTTGTTGGCACTGCTGACCATTGGGCTGGACGGAGGCAGGCTGCGGCTGCCCATCACACTGCAACTAGCCTTACGAGGTGGCATCCGGCTCTCGCGCAGCTCACGATCTCCCCCACTCGTCGGGCTACGCTTAGGGTGCATCACCGGCATGCTTGGACCACCTGCACGATACACACAGTTTTGAGTTCAGCCAACTGACCTGCTGTTATCAATAAAAGAATATAGCTAATAACAGTCATAGCAATCGTCTTAATACCAGGAATTTGTCTATAATTATGTCCATTTTTATAGATAACAGTATGTAATTCAGGGTCAGACACCACATAAGCAAGATGATTAGATACTATATTACACCTTCACATATATTAAGAAAAATGTGCAGTGATTTAGGCATTTACACAGTGCTAACTGGGTGTGATATGATTTATTACGTGCTAGTGAGATCTGTCTTGTAGCTTTGGAGCAAAACAAATCATCAAATACGTGAAGTATATTCTTATACAAATGTAAATTCAGATGTTGATTTTTCACCGACACGTGTGTATGTATGTCTCTGTGTGAGAACATTGTGCATATTTAAGCTGCCAATTTACAGCAAGTTTATGTTTGTTTGTATTGTTTGTGATTTGGTGGTGATTTGTTTCCCCTTGGCTTGGGAGATTTCCATCATTAACTGGGAACCAGATGACAGCCTTTTTATCATGGTAGCAGAGACTGACCGGGCAATGAGCTGGGACAATTCTTAATGTTTTAGTGAAGTCTGACTGGGCCTCAAGCCAGGACACTTCTTACTGTGGTAGAAACAATTTGACAAAGCTGCAAGCCAGGACACTTTTCACCGCAGTAACAGTGTTTGACTAGGCCATGAGCCGGGGCGCCTCTTACTACACTAGCAGTTTGACTAGGCCGTGAGTGGGGACACTTCTTACTGTGAGAGCAAAGTTTCACTAGACAGTGAGCCGGGACGTCTCTTAATACAGCAGGGTTGTTTGACTAGGCTGCAAGCAGGTACACTTCTTAGTGTGGTAGCACCGTTTGGTTAGGCTGCAAGCAGGTACACTTCTTAGTGTGGTAGCACTGTTTGACTAGGCCATGAGCCAGGACGCCTTTTACTGCGGTAGCAGAGTGTGACTAGGCTGTGAAAGCACAGTTTGATTTGCTGTGTGTCAGGGACATTGCGCTGTGACTGTCATATTTTATGTTTTAGTTATTTGTTATATTTCTATATTTACATTTTTAGAAATTTTTATATGTTCATATTTTTTTACATTTCTATTTGTTTGCTTAGAGTAACACAGATAAGAATATGTTAAACTCTGCAAACAAAATAGAAATTTTACAAATTTGTCAAAATCAGTGCATAACTGACCAGGGGTCTTTAAACTTGAAATTATTTCCAATTTTAGATACATTTACTTTATTTGCATACTGACTTTAGGCTAAACCTTAGACAAAAATTGATTTTCGAAGGGGAATCACATCATAATAATGTAATAATTTAGTCTGAGACTAGGCTTTAATCCAGGCTGGTGTCTCTTGCGTGTGATTGTATTATACAGAGTCAATCTCTTACAGAAGTCACTGTGCCGCCGCTGGCGGTGGTAAGTGGAGGCGCTGCGCTGGGTCTTGCTGTGAGAGGAAGAGGAGGATGATGATGAAGAAGCGGCAGCGCCGCCCGTGGAGTGCTTGTTTGTTCCGTTGGTGATGGGGCTCGGCCTCACCCTCGGCAACGTCATACTGCCGCTCACACGTGATTCTGCGCCGTCCTGTGACCATGACAACACATGAGTGAGTACCGCAGATACAGCACGATTGTGGTAGCATCTATTGAAATGTGATCTCTAACAGTGGAGGTGATTCTTACTAGTGTGAAAACAGGCCCTGATTTGGAGACAAACTGTATGTACAAGCTAATGGCTAAAGCTAACTACTATTATTTTTTGCTCCTATTTTTTGTAAATCATTAGTATTGTTTGTAATTTCAGTGCTTCCTGCATGAAATACATGTCAAATTAAATTAAGATTACAGCTAAATTGAAAAGTGATGTATAAAAAGTTGCTGAAAAAAAAGCTAGTTTACGCTGGCCTAGTGCTGGTCTGGTGCTGGTTTAGCTGGTCACCCAACACTATCGTGCTGGTTGACCAGCATACCAACATCCAAAATACAATATATGCTGGTTTTGCTGGTGATCAGTCATGAAAGTTTTGACATTTATATACAAAAAAAAAAACAAACAAAAAAACAACCACAACAAAATTTTAGGTTTTAGTGCAACAGCAACAATATGTGAGTGAAAGCCTGAGTGTGTTTGTGTATAACCTGAGTCTTCAGGCCCAGCAGAAGGTAAGTAGCAGTGACTTCGTCATATTTGTGATTGAGTAACGAGTCCTTAATCTCCTCTGAAGTGAAACCCATCCCAACCATCACCTCTACAAAGAGAGAGAGACAGGGAGAGAGAGAGAGAGAGAGAGAGAGAGAGAGAGAGAGAGAGAGACAGAGAGAGACAGACAGGGAGAGAGAGAGAGAGAGAGACAGGGAGAGACAGGGAGAGAGAGAGAGAGAGAGAGGGATTAAGAAAGAAAGAAAGGGATGTGCAAATCCATTCAGAAGAAACCAGACTTAGACTGATATATTGTTTGGCCAGTGCAATTGGTCAACATTAAAGGGATTTGATGTAAACATGCTTACTCTAATCCCACAGTGCTGCAGTAGCCCCTAAACTAAGATTTCCCCACTGAAGACCAGGGGAAACCCCCTTCTGATGACATATCTTGTATATTTCCAAAAATATACAACTCCTCTGGAGTGAGTTTTGGGGGATATGCTGTTTCTATTAGTATCAACGTGCAGAGCAAACAGTGCTCTAAGTTGTGAGCTCACCAATGCGGCTGGGGTCACTGAAGTCCTCAGCTGGTTCCACATGAGGCTTTAGCTCGTCACCCTCGTACCCTGAATTTATCCATTTATCCTTCATCACTTGCTGTGGAGGGACACAAAGAGAAAAGACTGTTAGCACAGAATGAGGATTCATGCTGTGCAATATTAATGCACAATAAGCAGTAAACGTGCATTAGAATTTGCAGACGTGTTCTTTGCAGATGATGTATTAACTCATTTTCAACTAGAATTTTTAAAGGGAAGCTCGAACGTTTGCATACGACTGTATATTTCCATGTGTGTGTGTTTGGTGTACACGTGTGTATGTGCAAGGTTTGGTCCAGTGGCGTTATGAGTGAGTTTGTTTACCTCTAAAGTGCAGCGCTTGCTTGGGTTGAGCACCAGAAACCTGCGCAGGATTCCCTCACAGTCAGTGGACATGTAGAAGGGCACTCGATATTTTCCCCTCAGCACACGCTCACGCAGCTCCTACATCACACACACACAAAACATATCAAAATCAAGAAGTACAAGAAGTACACAACACAGAGTACTAACACTGGCATAGATATACGAGAGTACCCAGCTACCAAAGAGAGTAAAAAACACAGAAGGAAACCACTGAAGTACGTAGTGAGCTATGAAGGGAGTAGCGAACTGCTGAAGTGAGTAGCAAACTGCTGAAATGAGTAGGGAACCGCTGAAATGAGTAGGGAACTGCTGAAGCATGTAGGGAACTGCTGAAGTGAGTAGGGAACTGCTGAAGTGAGTAGGGAACCACTGAAGTGAGTAGGGAACCGCTGAAATGAGTAGGGAACCACTGAAGTGAGTAGGGAACCGCTGAAGTGAGTAGGGAACCACTGAAGTGAGTAGGGAACCATTGAAGTGAGTAGGGAACCGCTAAAGCAAGTAGGAAACCGCTGAAGTGAGTAGGGAACTGCTGAAGTGAGTAGGGAACCACTGAAGTGAGTAGGGAACCGCTGAAATGAGTAGGGAACCACTGAAGTGAGTAGGGAACCGCTGAAGCAAGTAGGAAACCGCTGAAGCGAGTAGGGAACCATTGAAGTGAGTAGGGAACCGCTAAAGCAAGTAGGAAACCGCTGAAGCGAGTAGGGAACTGCTGAAGCGAGTAGGGAACTGCTGAAGTGAGTAGGGAACCGCTGAAGTGAGTAGGGAACTGCTGAAATGAGTAGGGAACCACTGAAGTGAGTAGGGAACCGCTGAAATGAGTAGGGAACTGCTGAAATGAGTAGGGAACCGCTGAAGCATGTAGGGAACTGCTGAAGTCAGTAGGGAACCACTGAAGTGAGTAGGGAACCATTGAAGTGAGTAGGGAACCGCTAAAGCAAGTAGGAAACCGCTGAAGTGAGTAGGGAACTGCTGAAGTGAGTAGGGAACCACTGAAGTGAGTAGGGAACCGCTGAAATGAGTAGGGAACCACTGAAGTGAGTAGGGAACCGCTGAAGCAAGTAGGAAACCGCTGAAGCGAGTAGGGAACCATTGAAGTGAGTAGGGAACCGCTAAAGCAAGTAGGAAACCGCTGAAGCGAGTAGGGAACTGCTGAAGCGAGTAGGGAACTGCTGAAGTGAGTAGGGAACCGCTGAAGTGAGTAGGGAACTGCTGAAATGAGTAGGGAACCACTGAAGTGAGTAGGGAACCGCTGAAATGAGTAGGGAACTGCTGAAATGAGTAGGGAACCGCTGAAGCATGTAGGGAACTGCTGAAGTCAGTAGGGAACCGCTGAAGTGAGTAGGGAACTGCTGAAGTGAGTAGGGAACCACTGAAGTGAGTAGGGAACCGCTGAAATGAGTAGGGAACCGCTGAAGTGAGTAGGGAACCGCTGAAATGAGTAGGGAACCGCTGAAGCATGTAGGGAACTGCTGAAGCATGTAGGGAACTGCTGAAGTGAGTAGGGAACCGCTGAAGCGAGTAGGAAACCGCTGAAGTGAGTAGGGAACTGCTGAAGTGAGTAGGGAACCACTGAAGTGAGTAGGATACCGCTGAAATGAGTAGGGAACTGCTGAAGTATGTAGGGAACTGCTGAAGCGAGTAGGGAACTGCTGAAGCGAGTAGGAAACTGCTGAAGTGAGTAGGAAACCGCTGAAATGAGTAGGGAACTGCTGAAGCATGTAGGGAACTGCTGAAGCGAGTAGGGAACTGCTGAAGCGAGTAGGAAACCGCTGAAGTGAGTAGGGAACCGCTGAAGTGAGTAGGGAACCGCTGATGTGAGTAGGAAACCGCTGAAGTGAATAGGAAACTGCTGAAGTGAGTAGGAAACTGCTGAAGTAAGAAACTGCTGAAGTGAGTAGGAAACTGCTGAAGTGAGTAAGAAACTGCTGAAGTGAGTAAGAAACTGCTGAAGTGAGTAGGAAACTGCTGAAGTGAGTAGGAAACTGCTGAAGTAAGAAACTGCTGAAGTGAGTAGGGAACCGCTGAAGTGAGTAGGGAACCGCTGAAGTGTGTAGGGAACCGCTGATGTGAGTAGGAAACTGCTGAAGTGAGTAGGAAACTGCTGAAGTGAGTAGGAAACTGCTGAAATGAGTAGGAAACTGCTGAAGTGAGTAGGAAACTGCTGAAGTGAGTAGGGAACCACTGAAGTGAGAAGACAGCTACAGTGTCACTGAAAGGAGTAGGGAGCTACTGAAGTGAACAGGGAACCACTGAAGTGAGCAGGGGGCTATTAAAGGAAGTAAGGTGCTACTGACATGAGTGGGGAGCTACTACTGAAGTAAATATTTACTGAACCTCTACAGTAAGTAGTAATCTACTGAATTGCATAGAGAACCACAAATGTAAGTAGGGGTCAACTGAAATGAGTAGGGGGCTATTAAAGGAAGCAGGGTGTCACAGGGAGCCACTACTGAGTAAGTAGTGATTTACTGAAGTGATGGGCATGACTGAAGTAAGTAGGGTCCTACTGAAGTGAGTGAAAAATTAATGAAGTAAGTAGGGTACCACTTAAATGAATATGGAACCCCTGAACTGATTAGAGAACCACTGAAGTGAGTAGGGATCAACTGAAGTGAGTAGGGAACCACTTAAATGAATATGGAACCCCTCAACTGATTAGAGAACCACTGAAGTGAGTAGGGATCAACTGAAGTGAGCAGTGAACTAATGAAATAAGTAGGAAACCACTGAAGTGACTAGGGAACCTCTGAACTGAGTAGAGAACCACTGAAGTGAGTAGGGAGCCTCTGAACAGAGTAGAGAACCACTGAAGTGAGTAGGGAACCTCAAAACGGAGTAGAGAACCACTAAAGTGAGTAGGGAACCTCAGAACGGAGTAGAGAACCACTGAAGTGAATAGGGAGATACTGAAATGAGTGAGAAATATCTAAAGGAAGTAGGGACCTCCTGACATGAGTAGGGAAATAAGGAGGTCAGTAGTATACAAGAAAAGTGAGATGGACTGAATTGAGATGGAACCACTGAAATAAGTAGGTCTACAGTGAGAAGTGAGTAGATTGCTGCTTGAGTGAGTATAAAACCAAAGCAGTGAGTACAGAGTTACTGATATGAGAGGGTAGGTAGAGACGTGAGTAGAGAGTTAAAGAAGTGCATAAGGAGCTGAAGAAGTGTGTAGGGAACTAAAGAATTGAGTAGGGAACTAAAGAAGGGAGTAAGGAACTGAAGAAGTGTGTAGGGAACTGAAGAAGTGTGTAGGGAACTTAAGACGTAAGAAGGTCTGGAATGAAAAAGAGAGCGACTCACACCTTTAGATTTTGTCCATCGAAGGGCAGCGAGCCGCTGACCAGTGTGTAGAGGATGACCCCAAGGCTCCAGATGTCCACCTCTGGCCCGTCATACTTCTTGCCTTGAAAAAGCTCAGGGGCCGCGTACGGGGGGCTTCCACAGAACGTGTCCAGTTTATTACCCAACGTGAACTCATTACTGAAACCAAAGTCTGCTATCTTAATGTTCGAATCAGCGTCCAGCAACAAGTTCTCTGCCTGGAGAGTGAGAGAGAGAGAAAGAGCGAGAGAAAGAGAGTGAGAAAGAAAGAGAGACAGAGAGAGAGAGAGAGAGAGAGAGAAGAAAGGTAGGAAAGAGGTGAAGAGGAAGAACAGGGCCATGAGAAAGAGAAAAAGAGGGAGAGACAAAGGGAGAGGGAGAGAGAGAGAGAGAGAGAGAGAGAGAGAGAGAGACAGACGGTGACCAAAGCAAAGTTTTATGTGAATACAGAGTTAAAGCTGTGGTCAGAGTTACTTTGAGAGAGAGAGAGAGAGAGGGATTAGAGGGAAAGAGAGAAGCAGAGTGAGAGGGAATAGAGATGTGTGTTTAAATGAGATCTAAATGCAGCTGCTGAGGATGTCTCTGTTAATTCTGTTAGTAACTGTGTAGCCTAAGGATGGACTGAGCTGAAAACCATAATAAATAAAACATCTCAGAGATAAACTGAAAAGAGTGACTGAGCTCTGTTCTGATTGGCTGCCGTGTATTGCGTGTCATTCAGAAAGCAGGTCTGAGAAATGTCTTATGACGTCCGTGTGAATGGGGGGAGGGGGCCTGAACTGCTGAAGGCTGAAAAGGCAAATTGCAAGTAAATGCGTTCTTTTCAATGACATCATAAAATCAGGGAGATTGAAACTGGCTGTTTCTGCAGCTACAGCTTTGTTCACACAGCAGGTAAAAGTGGCTCAAATGCGATATTTTTGTGACACAGTGTGTCTGTGTGTCAGTGTGAACAGAGAAACACACCGAATGTGACATTTTCAATTCCGATTTGAGACGCTTTCATGTGTGGTACTGAAATCTCATACCTATCCAATCTGCAGCAATGCAACTCAGTCTGAACTCATTATATCATCTACACCAATCAGGCATAATATTATGTCCACCTCCATTTACATTTATGGCATTTGGCTGGCACTTTTATCCAGAGCGACTTACAATTTGATCATTTTTACACAGGTAGGCCAAGGTGGTGTTGGGAGTCTTGCCCAAGGACTCCTATTGGTATAGTGTAGGGTGCTTGTCCAGGCTGGGACTGAACCCAGCGTAGGAGGCAGAGGTGTTAACCACTACACTATCCAACCATGCATGAGCATAGAAACAAGGAGGTGGTCATAATGTTATGCCTGATCAGTGTATATCATTATATCATATATTATAGACATTCCTTATAATTGTGCACTGCAGAGACCTCATAAACATTTGGGGTGATGTTTATCCACCAAAAAATTTGATGAGGCTCATCACAACCGCTCTGTGTTTGATGAGATTTCTAAAGAAATGGCCGAAGCTTCATGACGGCTCCTGTGATGCTAAGAAACTGAGGCCTCCGGGAGTGACTGGAGTTCGTTGGCAGTTGTGATTGTTTACCTCTGGATGAGCCACGTGAAGCTCTGTTCTTTTGCGCATGTGGGTCGGTTTAGGAGCTGATCTGTTCAGACTGATGTTGCATAGAGACCACATTTAAAAGATATTGTGAACAGCCAAACAAAATAAAAAATCAGATTTGGTGAGAAAACCAGATTTGGGCCACTTTTACCTGCTGTGTGAACATAGCCTTAGTGTCCATATAAGAAGATATATATAATGGAGTGAATGATTTGGACCTTAACACTGTTACATATGACATATAACACCTTTAGTTAAACAAAGTCAGGAAATGTGGGGCTTTCCATGATATGGGCCCTTTAATACTTGTGAATGTAAGACCATATTTGAGGTGACGATGTACCAAATGTAGCTTCTGCATTACAGAAAAGGAAGGAAAGAGACCTCAGTGTATCCTAAAAATACTCAAATTTAAGAAAACAACACACATTTGAACGACTGAATGTTATTTTGGACAGATAAGGACTTGTAAATATGAGTAAACACGACATCTTTACTTCTAATGCATGTCTGAGATGTTCTCCAGCTTACCTTCAGGTCCCTGTGGACTATGTTCTTCTGGTGACAGTAATGAACAGCAGAGACGATCTGCAAGCAAACAAACAAAGAAATAAACAAAGCCGGCAAATCTCAAGGATCTCCTATTAATACAACTGCTCACATGACAGTTGAGGTAGTGCTGGGTGGCACCGATAAGATTCGAAATCACAACATTTTGATATCATAATTAAGTTAATAATTAGTAAATGAATTAGTTAATGACCTCATGCTTCCTAAATGCTGCCACTCTGTGCTAAAGGAATGTCTTTTAAACCTGATGTAGCTTTTTGACTGATTTGATGCTAAAGGGAACTTTCAAGAGGAACTCCACCAGTTTTCAAATGTACACATAACCATTTAATTAAGATGTAAACAGAGTCGTTCAGAGTGCTTTGGTGTGAAACGCTCCGTTCTAGTGAAACTTATCGAGACGGAATTATTCACATTCGTGGTGAGAGGAACCAGACGTCCGAGGAGTTTAATACCTTCCTTCCCGGAAAGTCATGAAATGAAATGATTATGAAGGCTGAAACATTATTTTACGATAATTTTGAGAAGGTTTCAGCATAAAATGTATTTTTAAAGTGTGGATTTTTGCCAAATTCACTGTTATTTTAACATCATTAACATTACAAAACCTCAGGCAAATGAATTTAAAACACTGGTGATTTTGGATAGTAAATAAAATCATGACCCCTGGTTCCTATCAGCACCACTGTAAAGACAGTCAGCCACTCTGAATGACTTTGTTTACATCTCAACTACTGAATTATGCAGAAAATACATGAAAAAAAACAACTGGTATTCCCCTTAAAACTCATTCAACACATCTATCAGTATTATATCAGACACCAACGTCAGTCTGTGCTCACCTGTCTGAATTTGGCTCTCGCTTCGATCTCCTTCATCCTCCCGTGCGACACCAGGTAGTCAAACACCTCACCTGAAAAACACCCTTATTTAATAAAACATGCTAACCTGCTAAGGCCTCATTATGCTAATGACAGCAACAGCAGGCCTATTAATGAATTGAGATTTTCCAAGTTAATAAATGCGCCTAAATGAGTGGACACAACTCTCAGACCCCACTGCCAATATCATCTCATCACCCAAGATAGCAAATCTCATATTTCAGGGTCAAGATCAGTTATGATAACTGATATTTAATCCTGTATACTAATACAAACAATATAAATGATATTCACCAATCAGGCATAACATCATGACCGCCTCCTTGTTTCTGCGCTCATTGTCCACTTTATCAGCTCCACTTACTGTATAGCTGCACTCTGTAGATCTACAGTTACAGACTGTAGTCCATCTGTTTCTCTGATACTCTGTTACCCTGTTCTTCAGTGGTCAGGACCCCCATGGACCCTCACAGAGCAGGTACTATTCGGGTGGTGGATCATTCTCTGCTCAGCTCTGCAGTAACACTGACGACGTGGTGATGTGTTAGTGTGTGTTGTGCTGGTCCGAGTGGATCAGACGCAGCAGTGCTGTTGGAGTTTTTAAACAGTGTGTCCACTCACTGTCCACTCTATTAGACACTCCTACCTAATAAAATGGGCAATGAGCGTAGAAATAAGGAGGCTGTCATAATGTTATGCCTGATCGGTGTGTGTATTATATGAAGTGCAGTGAATATACTGAGCGGTTAAAACTATAAATGACACAAGCAAAAAGGTGGTGTCAGTGCAGCACATGAGATGACATCACACTGACTCCCCCATTTTTTTGGCAGTTCTTAGTCCTCTGGACATGTTGACCCTTTGTCTTGCATATACCTGCCTGGCTGTGTGCTGACCTCTGCCTGCTCTGATAACTAATAACTTTTAACTTAGCAAGTAATTGTTGTACTTTTCAGCTGTAACTCCAGTACTGGACCAATAAAAGTATCAAAGTGTTCTCCACCTATCATCTGTTGACATATCACTCAGCCCTAGCTGGACGTACAAACTATGAAATAACCAATGTGTTGAGCGTACCTCCGCTAGCGTACTCCATGACTAGATAAAGGGTCTTCTCAGTCTCAATCACCTCAAACAGTTGCACTGAAAACACAAAATATTATGAAATACACAAAATCAGAAATTCACAAAATTGTGTACCAAGTAAGTATATAACACATATTTTTCAATTTCATATGCATAAAATCACACGGATGTAGACAAATAGACAGACAGAAGATTGTCATTCCTGGAATACAGAGATAGGAATGTTGTGTTCCTCAGTAAGATGATGGGCAAAAGGTAAAACCTGGTTGTCCAGGAGCTCCGTGTCGGCACTGTGGTTCAAATTTACCGTCACCTCAACCAAACGACCTATTTCAGCATAATTAAAACACCCCCAGAACATCACAGACCTCCTCCAGCTTGAACCACGCCTGCACGCCATCCTCACTGAAGGCTTCCCGAGGTCTACGATGAGCACTACATCCAGCGTTATTCACATACAGGTAGAACAAGATTCATCTGACCAGATAAAACCTTTCCAGTCAAGAACTGTCTAGTTTTTGTCTCTTCGCCCACTGTAATCGGGCAGCTTTGTGAGCAGAAGTGCCACTCTTCTCCATATGTTCATGGTATGCAGGTCACTATGGAGAGTTCTGTTCAGAAACTGGTTGTGAAGATGCCATGACCCCACATACTGGATCAGTGAAGAACCTGCGCTGACTTCTAGAATCAATTCTTGCCTGGAAGCGAAGCAATTTTTATTCACAAGCTGGGAAAATGCAGACAGTCCCTGTCCATCAGTTTTGTCTTTCGGCTACAATTCTGGCAGGAATTTCCTGTATACTGGACTTTCGCCACAGCTGGTCGACCCGTATGCTTCAATACACCTGCAAATTCAGCTGTTTTCTTCACAATGTGGCCTTTCGCGCGCAAATGCAATCACTCCTTTTGGCCAATCATTAACATCTGCTTTGCAACCGATTCTACACATTGAATGAGACCATAACTGAACTGTACCATCTCTTCTCAACAGACAGACAGACAGACAGACATAAATAACTCTGAATGAATGATGTTTTTATGATGCATTACTGAGCTGAATAAGGACTATTAGTGTTTAATACTGGAGAGCTGATCTGACCACCAGCTGGACAGGATTACTTTTTACTGTGTGTGTGTGTGTGTGTGTGTGTGTGTGTGTGTATGTGAGAGAGAGAGAGGAAGGGTGAGAGTGAATGTGCCTGAAAGAGAGAGACAGAGAATGTGTGTGTGTGTGTCTATGTGTGTATGAGTGTGTGTGTGTGTGTGTGTGTGTGTGTGTGTGTGTGTGTGTGTGTGTGTTACCTATGTTGGGGTGATGAAGAGCCTTCATGATCCGCACCTCCCGAAACAGCTGGAGAGAAGAAGAGGAACCAAATGAGAAAACACACACACACACACACACACACACACACACACACACACACACACACACACACACACACACACACACACACTCACATACACACACAGGCTGCCCTAAGAGAATAATCTGAAGATAATCTGGAGATAATCTCCACACTCCAATAAAATCTTAAAGTTACACTCAAAAAGGAAAATCAGATCTAAGTGTAGATGTGATGAACTTACTTCACATACTGGATCAGCATCAGCATCAGTGCTGATATTAATTAACAGGTAACATTATCAATAGGGGTCTAATAACATAATTCATACTGTACCGTAACCAATGTCACAATGTTCCCTATCTGACAGTCTGATGGACGAGTTTGGGTTTGGGGAATGCCATTAGAAAGTTACCTGTCTGACTGCATTGTGCCAACTGTAAAGTTTGGTGGAGGGGGAATAATGATATAATGCTATGGGGTTGTTTTTCAGGGTTTGGTCTAGAAACCTTAGTTCCAGTGAAGGGAAATCTTCATGCTTCAGCAGACCAAGACATTATGGATAATTATCTGCTTCCAACTTTGAGGGAACAGTTTGGGGATGGCCCCTTCGTGTTCCTAGTGCACAAAGAAAGGTCCATAAAGGTCTGGCTGGGTGAGTTTGGTGTGGAAGAACTTGACTACCCTGAACAGAGTCCTGACCTCAACTCCATCCAACACCTTTGTGGTGAACTAGAGCGGAGACTGAGAGTCAGACCCTCTTGTCCAACATCACTGTCTGACCTCAAAAATGCGCTTCTGCACAAACGTCCCACAGACACACAGCAAAATCTTGAAGAAAGCTTCCCAGAAGAGTGGAAGCTGTTAGAGCTGCAAAAGGGACCAAATCCATATTAATGCCAACGGATTTAGATTGGGATGCCATTTAACCTCCTGTAGATGTAATCAATACTTTTGCCTATGTAGTGTATTTATTATGTATTTTATTAGCCTGTATATTTATTTAGCATATGTATGTATTACTATATATTTGTTATGCATTTTGCTACTATGAACCATGAGTGTCTTGACAGACATACAAAACAGAATTTTGCACAAAAGCTCCATAGGAATCCATTCATTTTGGACTAGTGCCCTCTAGTGCCCGATGTTGAAGGACAATTAAAGGACCCGTATGATGGAAAACTGAATTTCCCTTGCTTTTTTCTTTAAATAAAAGAGTTTGATGTAACATGTAAACAGTGTTTCAAAAATGTTCACCCCCAAATCCATCCATCCATGGATGATCTGGGCACTACGCTGACAAACCGGCTGCTTTGAATTCATTGTTTTTAATGATGTCTCAAAAAATACAAAGCATTTATACACACCCAGCTATCCAGACTACTGCAGTTTAGCTCCGCCCTTTCACACTGGTCAGCTTTTTGAAGCAGTCAGAATGTAGGGCGGCCAATCGGCTCAGACCACATTTACATATAAGTCACAGTAAGAAAAACAGCCTGTTTTAATTCTAAGGGATAAACAGAGGTTGGAAAGTGGTCCTGTAAAAAAATGAAATATGGCTGTTTTGGAAATAAATAAAAACACCGCATCAAAACATCACAGGCAGACAAATAAAATAAACAGTGGAAATGTAGGATATGGGCCCTTTAAGAAAGATAACCAGAGAAAAGAAGACATTAACTGCTGCGAGCAGCTCCAGCAGCACTCAGGTCAGATATGCGGTTTCACTTTGGCTTCATTAAGAAACCAGAGTTTAATAGAGTCATCATTTCAGAATTGTTTTGAATGTTAACCAATCAGATTCGACCAGATAGGATGATGGATTATGATACATTGAGCCGAAACTCATGTATCCTAATGCACAATACAATGCACAACAGCCCCCCTCCCATTTCCACACTCCTCCTCTCTCCCTCTCTCTCGCCTTTAGGCAGGATCCTATAGATCAGTGCTGTTACCATGGAAACCTCAGTGAGAATTCTAATGCCTGGCCCAGCTGAGCCGTGGAGGATTATGGGATACCTGCGCAGCTGCCAGGACGCTGCTCCACAAACAGGGAGCTCCAGCGACAGCAAAGCTACCCATCATGAAAGCCTTATATATTTCAGGCAACTATTTAAAGGGAATTCCACTCATCTCTCGACATTTCTGCATAATTAAATGGTCAAGATGTAAACCGAGTCATTCAGAGTGGTCTGGTGTGAAACGCTCGGTTCTAGGGAGACTTAAAGAATTAGAATTGTTCACAGTGGGGGTGATGGGAACCAGACGTCCTAGAGTTTAAGCTCCCTCAGAGAAAGTCTTTACATGAAATGTTTGCCTGTTGCCTGAGATTGTTTAACGATAGTTTTGAGACAAGATTTTGGTTTAAAATGTATTTTTAAACATGGTGCATGGCGGAGCGCTGCAAGCAGGGTGTTGTAAGGCAAAACAGCACCCATTTTTCACCGTTTTACTATAGTCAACATTACATATATAACTCAGAAGACACGTGTAGGTTCACTGTTGCTTCTGGATACTAAATAAAATGGCTATATGTGTGTTGTAGTCATGGCGACCCCTGGTTCCTTTCACCACCACTGTAAAGACATCTGAGTCTGACTTTCTTTACAATGAACCATTTCACATCAAACCACTCTGACTCTGTTTACATCTCAACCACTGAAAAAGGCAGAAATTTTGAAAAATTGGTGGAATTCCCCTTTAGGTAATCTTATACAGACTTGATTGTGTGGTTTCTGTAGATTTGCTGCATTTTGTTGCATATCTAGCTTGGATGTCTTATGTGCTCTTCAGAGGGTGTGTGTGAAACTCCCAGGACCCCGCCCTGAAAAGAACAGACCACTCAGTGACCACACATTACACACACCTGATTCACTTCATCAGCTGTGGCGATGAGTCACGTGTGTTTAAGTAGGGAAACTGCAGCACATTAACATGTGATACAGGACACACGTGTGGTTCGGGAACAAGCAACCAGCCACACACGACCCATACGGCCTGGCACAGGGCCAGCGACGATGAATAACACCGTACATGTACATCAGCAGTACTGCTAACAGTGGTACATGCAGTACTGAATGGTTCAATGCGCCGCTCCTCAATAGGGGTGTTTAAACAGCCTTCCAGTACAAGTTTTTGTTTTCAGGAGATATTTAGGAGAAAATTAGACAGACGTTAATCTACATGCATAACGAAGGAGAAAGGTAAAGTGAAAAAAACAGGAGTTTACAAAAAAATAAAAGCTACAGAGAAAAATGGGACTCCTAACAACCACCTGGAAGACCGGGTAGACCACAAAACTGTCCCATCAGATAAGCAGCACTTAAAGCTTTTATCTCTGAGTGAGAGGAGAAAATCAAGCTGCTTCAGATCTGAAAACATCCATAGGTGTTTCTCTCCATCCTACCACTGTGAGAAGATGACTCAGCGCTGTGGGTCTGAAAGGATGTGTAGCTGTTCAAGAAGAACCTCACTGAGAAAAGGAGACAGACACATCAAATAAAGAAGCTGAACAATGGACTGACCACCCCAGAGTCCAGACCTCAACACCACTGAATGGGTTTTATTACTTCAGAAAATCATCAACCAGCTTCTAAGACTGAGCTTTGGAGGTGTGTCTGCAGATTCTCTGAGAAGCTGAGAGTGAGTGAAAACAAAGGATGCACTCGTGTAAACACCTCAATCGAAATTGTCTAGTCTGCTTGAGGCCTTTCGGAATACGATTTCTATCTGACTGAACGAGGTGGGTAATCCTGTAAATAATCCAATAAATAGAAGAATAATATCCATGTAAACGTCTGTATCCGATTACATTCCCTATCGGAAAGTTTAAGTCCAAGTTTAAGCTGGTCTGCAGAGGACACAAAGTTCATGCTCTGATCTTTAAAAGACGTTGGTGGGACGGATGTCCAGCTTATGTGTCTCAGAACATGATGTCTTCCTCTCTGCCTTCTTTAATAAGGACATGTGAAGGACGTTTTCCTGAGTCCAACATCATTTTAAAGCGATTAAAAACACAAGCACTGCTCACTGCTGCTCATCTCACTCTGGCTGGACTCACGCAATGCTGGTTGTCATAGTAACGTCTACACTAAGTGGTTCTCTACACATGCATGTAATTTTGTAACTGGTTACTTGTAGTGAGCATGTAAAGGAAGATTTTCATCAGATTGTTGAGTAGAGGGAGCATAAAGACACCTCAATCTAACCTATAATCTATAATTCCTCTATAACACCTCACCTAATCTATAATTGAAATGTATTCAGTCGGATTGGGAAAAATCTCTCCATGTAAAGACAGACAGTGAAACATGTTATATTAAATTTAGTTGCTGAGGCTTCTGTGTAATTTTAAAACTGAATATCTTAAACTTAATACGCAGTTTGGCTTGAAATCAAATAAATGAATGATGATTTATTTATGTGACTTTTTACAGTACTGTTTAAATACATAAGGGACCAATTATTATACATAAAGGTTCTTACATAGCGCTGCTATCGGAAACAAAACCTCATAGCTCCATTTTTGTCGTTTTTCAGTTTTTGTCATAATTTGAAAATGCCTGTTGTCCTTTACAATGTGTGTAAATTTCATGATCAATGGACCAAATGAAGTGGCCCAAAATTAGTTGGACAAATGTCTGGTTCCATTGATTTACATTAAAATTGAAGTATGTTTTTTCCTTCTCCTGTACAGTTACCATTTTGGAGATACAAGGTTTTGTTCTGATAGCAGCGACATTATATATATATATATATGACACATGTGCCCTACATCCTGACAAGGTATAAAAACAAACGTGTGCTTGTTTGTGTGTGTTAGGTGCTTGTCTGTGTGTGTACATGTGGTGGGTGTGTGTTATATAGGGCTCAGATTGAGACACTGTGGGGGACTGTAGGCCTGTGGAGGACCGCAGCTGTCGACCTTTCTTCTCCAACACACACACACACACACACACACACACACACACACACCGGGATTTGCCATCATGCATTACAAATAGAGTAAATGCGCATAAACAAATGCTGCTTTCGAAAAACCTGCTTCCTTCTATAGACTGTTGACGCTGGACTGGGCTCAGTTTTGGCTTCTTAGGCTGTAATGATCATCAATATAGACACAAGTGGAGCTGATTCTAGATCAGTTTTCTCGCTCTGTTGACATTTAGCTTGTCAACAAATCCTAATTTATGCCTGGGATGAAAAGTTCTGAGCTTGGCTGTGGTCAGATGCAAGATGTGTGGCTTGCTATTATAGCATTTAGAGTTTGGCAGTGGTGACCACTGTCTCCATGCCAACGGCCCAGGTGAGCTGTTTACAACCTGGGCAAAGAAAGCAGAGTCGATGTGCGAAAACAAACGTGCGAAGCTGCAGCAGTGAGCCACGACAGGAAAACAGGAGAGCTGAAACTCAGAGGGTCTAAATGCTGCATTTGTATTCTCTTTTATTCCACTCGTACCGTTTGGGTGGGCTTACTTACCAAAAACATTCATGACTAATTTTTTCCAGCCTCTGTTTATCCCTTAGATCTATGCCTTTAAGACTGATACATTTCAATGAGCTGATTGGCTGTCCTGTATTGTGCCCTCATTCAAAAAGGTCAGGCTGAAACATTCCTGCTAACTTCAGTGCAAATGGGCGGAGCTAAACTACTACCACGCCAGACCATTCAGCCTAAAGCAGCTTAGCTCCGCCCATTCCTTCACCACTCAACTGATGCAGACACTCCTGTAACTAGCATGAGGACACCGGACCTCAGAAAGGAGACCACACAGTCAGCAGTGCCTGCTTTTCAGCTGACCTCAGAACTGTGGTTTGGCTGGAGACGTAACTGACCGCTTAAACTAACCACTCTATTCCAGAGTTGCTACGATTTCTGTACAGTAACACAGACTGAGTACAGAGCCACAACATCACTGGAGATTGCCTCAAATCCAGCATCCCTCTTCTTCCGCTTCTCTCTCTCTTTCTCTGATCTCCCCCCGTTTTCCTCCCTGTGGGCTCTGAGTGGAAGGTTCTACACTAAGGAGAAATGACAGGCCCGTCCACTGTCAGGAGTGTCCCAAATGACACGGTGGAAAAAGGGCTACTACATCCCACATCAGCAAATTCAATCCGACGAGTGCGACACATCAGAAAGTCAAACAGCAGTGATTTGTGCACCGTAATCTGTAGAACTTGTGTGCGTTTGTGAAAGAGGCATTAAATGTTGATCGCATAAATTTGTACAACATAAGGTTCATATAACAAAAACCAGCTCAACTGCGTAAGAAACCACATACGCAACTGGTTCACTCCCCCAAACTATACATACAGGAAACAATCCCAGCCAGCTTTTTACTTTACTTCAGCTTTAAGTTTTGTATATTTGTTGTATCAGCCATTATTATTATTATTACTATTATTATTATTATTATTATTATTATTACAAGCAGATGTACTTAAAATGACTAGAAATGTAATAATTGACCTATGAAGTTTACACAGTGCTAACCATAGGTATACATACCTAGATGCTGCGTTGGGTCCAGCCAGGCACGTCAACAGCGCCGCCCTTTTAGGGCGGTCAACATTGCTGCTGGACCGCATTCGGTGCCATTACAGAGCGGCAGTAAGAAAGATACTGTCCAAATTTACACTATTTGAAGAATATTGCTCTCAGAAAGTGGGACAGGATTCTATAAAGGGGGGGAACCCAGTGATCCACACTCATGTCTGTGTGATGTGTATTGTCTATGTGGTGTTTATGTGCAGATATGGTGGTGTGGCTGGTGAAGCTCAGAGAACCTGTTGATGTGACTGTCTTTCCTCTGGTTTTATATTCAGCTTATATATTCATCCATCATAGATTAACGTTGGCACCTTCTTACACGAGGCTGAAGTTAGCTTCTTATCTGCCAGCATTTTGTTCAGAGTTTCCCATTCCACCTTAAATGGCGCAGCTTTAGGCACAAGAAAGTGACTGTTGCTCTGTTTAAGGTGGAACGGGAAAATTCGAACAAGAAGCTGGCGAATAGGAAGCCAACTTTAGCTTTGTCCTTCTGTGTTTTGGGGAGGTTATTTTATAGTACATGCAAAAATGAAGGCCACAAACAAATGTTCTCACTTTGGTGTAATAGTGACCTGCGTAGTAGCGGCCTGCGCAGTAGCGGCCTGTGCAGTAGCGTAGCCCACAAGCACTGCCTATTTTTGACAAATCATCTACAAAATCCAACCCCAAGCTAAAAAACTGAATTGTAAAAAACAAAAGCATCACTAAAATGTTCCACTTCCACTCCAATCTAACCAGCACTGCTTTTACCAGGAACGTGTCCATTTCCGTCCACATAAGGGTCATTTCTCAGGGGTTGCAGGTGCTTGTGTTCGTGTGCACACTTAACCCTTTCCTGTTCAATTACTGGTAAATATCTGACTAAAACTGCATGTGTGAAAGGGGCTTATGGGCGCTCACTGGCTGAGAACTGCAGGCTATAGATAGTCTAGTGTGCTATAAAGTGCCACTATACCGGGGCTGGACGGTGCAGGAGCTAATGCAGGCCACAGATAATCTAGTGTGAGGGAGATGAGTCACAGAGCACACAGCCATGAACGGGGACTCACTGTTCCACACTTGCAAACAATATAGCCACACAGTCACATCAGCTCCATCCGTCCATAAGTTCTGTACATCCGGCTATCTGTACATAGGCTTACATACACAAACAGATCCATCCACCCTTCAGGTCGAGCTGCATCTATCATACACACACATCCACCCATTCATCCATTATCAACTGAGTAATTCATGCAGGCTGGGTTACTGCTTGGCTGATAAAATAACCTGATATAAAGGGCTCATACTATGGCATATAAACACGGAGCAGGCGTAACATCATGACCACCTCCTTGTTTCTACGCTCATTGTCCGATTTTATCAGCTCCACTTACTGTATAGCTGCACTCTGTAGTTCTACAGTTACAGACTGTAGTCCATCTGTTTCTCTGATACTTTGTTACCCTGTTCTTCAGTGGTCAGGAAACCGAGCAGGTGCTATTTGGGTGCTGGTGTTAGTGTGTGTTGTGCTGGTATGAGTGGATCAGACACAGCAGTGCTGCTGGAGTTTTTAAACAGTGTGTCCACTTACTGTCCAATCTATTAGACACTCCTACCTTGTCGGTCCACCTTGTAGATGTAAAGCCAGAGACGACAGCTCATCTGCTGCTGCACAGTTTGTGTTGGTCATCCTCTAGTCCATCATCAGTGGTCACAGGACGCTGCCCACAGGACGCTGTTGGCTGGATATTTTTGGTTGTTGGACTATTCTCAGTCCAGCAGAGACACTGAGGTGTTTACAAACTCCAGCAGCACTGCTGTGTCTGATCCACTCAGATCAGCACAACACATTTTCTAAGCCGCTTCTCCCTCAGGGTTGAGGGGGGGTGCTGGAGCCTATCCCAGCTGTCATCAGGCAGAAAGCAGGATAAACCCTGGACAGGTCGCCTGTCCATCGAAGGGCAGACAGACAGACAGACATACACAATCACTCACACCTAGGGGCAATTTAGCATGTCCAATTGGCCTGACTGCATGTCTTTGGATTGTGGGAGGAAACCGGAGAACATGCAAACTCCACACAGAGAGGACCCTGGTCCCTGGTCGCCCGGCTGGGGAATCGAACCCAGGCCCTCCTTGCTGTGAGGCAACAGCGCTACCAACCGCGCCGCTGTGCCGCCCCTGAATTTTACATATTATTTAAAAAAAAAACAAAAAAAAAAAACATCAAATGTGGTCTGTGTAAAAGTTAAAGCACATCTAATATGTTGTTTTGCTCTTTTCCAGTATTTTAAACTCAATAAATACAAGTTGTGTGCTAAGGTTTGCAGAAAAGTGTGATAGTTAAGTTTGTTATTTTACTTATTTTCTGTATATGACTGAAAGGCGGAGTAACAAAAACAGATTTCTAAAGGCTAAAGAGGTTGTGGTCATGCAAAAATGAAGGGGCTGTTTTTGGGACAGAAGATCACAGCATAAACAGATCTCATGGGGAAAAAAACTAGGTTCTAGCCCGTTGAGGTTGGCACCTGAATATACTATAATATAGAACAGGGGTATTTACTTAAATTCAATAAGGTCCAGTTAGAGAAAATTTCCTCAAAGGTCCAGAACATCATAATGTCTAACTTGCATCACGATTCAGTGCCATATACCGTGAACTGAGGTAGCCTAGTAGTTATATCAGCATGTTATACAGTCAACAACTGAATGGCAAATCAAATAAAGTACAATTCAGTCACATTTTAATAACATTTATTGTCAGTTTTCCCTTTTTGGAGCACGACATGTGAAGTAACGTCCCTCTGACTCACTTTCTTCTCTGACTGCTGTGTCTCGCCTTGCCCCTCCCCTGCATGTGCGTCACTCATTAAAGTCTCAGTGCTCATCGTAATGCTTGGATCTGATTGGCTGAGGAGCGTAATGTTTGTTATTTACAACGCATGTGATTGGGCTGTGAGTCTCCCGGGCTGAGCTGTGAACTTTCCGATATAAAACACAGAAAAGAACAGGTGCTGCTCACCTTTTGCAGGCTGGTTGGATTCAGCTGAGTTTTGTCGATGATCTTTATTGCAACCTGAAAGGAGTGAACACATAAAAAACACAAAAGCCTGATCAGTCAGTGAATCCAGCTGAGCATACGGAGCAGATAAAGCCACCAAAGCTAATAACTCAGTCATTAGGGCTGAATTATTAGTCGGCCAACCACAGGAGCACAGCTCCATCCTACCGCTGCCAACACGCCGAGCACAAATACAGCGTCTTTCTAATATTTCCACATGATTCATACAATAAGGGCACAACACCCACAAGGAGGAGATTAGTTTCCTCCTCGCCTGCTGATTTTAGAGCCTCTTCTCGCTCTGACTGCTGCGTTTTTACACATAAATAATGAACGTTTCTCTTCACACTAGTACGGCGGGCGTGCATGTTCATCGTCCGGTGACACAAATCTGTCAGAGTGTGAGGGCAGCCAGCCGTGCGTCCTGAAAGGTCTGATTCAGACATGCCGTTCAGCCAGAGCTCTCGCTCTACCTTCCACTGCCTCTCTCTGTTTTTCTCTCTACCTCTCTCAACCGATCTACGACGGCGTTTTGGGGTCACTGTTAATAAGAATAAAAATAGTAGGAATCTTTGAGAATAAAGATGCAATATTTCAAGAAAAAATTTTAGAGAAAAAAACAGTCTGGTGTTGATGTGCCAAGAGAGACAGGGAGACTCAATGTTTCTTTTTGGGTGAAATCGATATGAAACTCCACCAACTCAACGCCCCTCATTTCAATACGAGGAGGTGCTGCCTTCCCTGAGCAAAGCCTTGGGCCACAATAAATAAGAGGTGGTTTAGGAGAGTAAATGAAAGTGTTGTAGTCATGGCGACCCCCGGTTCCATTCACCACCACCATAAAGACGTCTGAATCTGTAAGTTTCTCAATGAAGCATTTCATATCGAACTACTCTGAATGACTGTATTCATATCTCAACCACTGCAGGTGGTTGGTTAGTGTAGTGGGAAACACCTCTGCCTTCTACGCTGTAGACTGGGGTTCAATCCCCACCTGGGTAAACACCCTACACTAAACCAATAAGAGTCCTTGGGCAAGACTCCTAACACTGCTTTCGCCTACCTGTGTAAAAATGATCAAACTGTAAGTCGCTCTGGATAAGAGCGTCTGTAAACTGCATCATGTGGCAGTTTTGGAAATCTGGTGGCGTTCCCATTTCACATGAACTGTGGATCTCACCTCTCGGCCGGTGAGGACGTGGCGGGCCAGTTTAACTTTGGCGAAGTTGCCCTTGCCGATGGTCTTGAGGAACCGGTAGTTGCCGATGTGCGGCTGATCGTCCGAGCAGGAAGCCATGGAGTTCCGGCAGCGTGCGCCGAGGGAGCGGCTCGACACGCTCGTGCCCTTGTCCGAACGACTCGCCGCCAGAGACGCATGCTGCAAACAGAAAACATCAGGATTAGAGTCAGAGTCAGAAAGGAAGCAGCACAATCAGAGTCAGAGTCTAAGAATGAGGGTCCGTGTTAGAACTGGCCTTCCAATCTTTCTTAAGACAAAGACTGACAGGTTATGTCGTATGTCTTACACATGAGTTTCTTCTGATCTGGTATTGGATTTTGGTGACTACACTGCTGAAGAGAGCAACGAAAAGGAGGAAAAAGCAACTAAATGTTCAAAAATCTTAGCAAACAAGAACTGGAAGCAGTGTAAGTGGTTGCTTAGGGACTCCCCCCAAGCCACAGGGGGTCTGCAATCATGTATTATTACTTTTATTATTATACTTGTTATCATTGCTGTTGCTATTTATAATGTGTGTAAATCATAATATTGGTAGGATTGATGTATTTCATATGTAGTCTAATTGATTTGACTTATATAGACAATTTAGTTCACAATTATACATTCTGACTCTTTTTATAGTTATTTATTGTTTTTTGGTGAGTACCATATAACTTTTAATCATTTGTTTATCTCTTTTTATTTCATTAAAATTCATAAACCATTGATTTTAGCTTAAATTGTTTCAATCTTGTATACAAAATAATATGATTTGGGGTGGGTGGCGGACCCCGAAATAGGATGTTCCTTGAAATTTCAGAAACCCCCCTGACTAGAAGAAAGACACTGCACAATTTTGCTCTTTTTTGATGAATAACACTTTTCTTACATTTTCCCTCAAATCTGAAGTAAAGAAGGCACATCTAAGACGATTTTACTTCTTAAGACACTTTGGTGGATCTGACCCCAGAAGGGCTTGAGCAGATCTGTAGCCCAGATGACCTTCTGTTACTGGGACAGTCTCTCTGCAGCCAGCTTGGGTTTAAGAGCACAACAGCAACCATCAGATGAGACTGATGGCCTTTAGGCTGTAGTTACAGAGCTAAAGCTACAAAAAAGGCTTCTTCTGCTCTGTGGGTTGGTTCTACAATTACAGAGTGGAGTCCATCTGTTTCTCTGCATACTTTGTTAGCCCCCTGTTTTCAATGGACCAGGTACTATTTGGGTGTTGGATCATTCTCAGCACTGCAGTAACACTGACGTGGTGGTGGTGTGTTACTGTGTGTTGTGCTTGTACGAGTGGATCAGACACAGCAGTGCTGCTGGAGTTTTTAAATGTTGTATCCTCTCACCGTCCACTCTATTAGACACTCCTAACTTGTAGCTCATCTGCTGCTGCACAGTTTGTGTTGGTTGTCCTCTAGTCCTTCATCAGTGGTCACAGGACGTGGCTCACAGGACGCTGTTGTCTGGATATTTTTGGTTGGTGGACAATTCTCAGTCCAGCAGTGACACTGAGGTGTTAAAATGTTAAGTGGATGGTGCTTCGTTTTGAATTTTATAGCATGTAAATGAACCCTGACATGACATTAGCATTAAGACAGGACAAAGCATGAGCTGAAATCATTTTACTGAATGCGCTTTAACTGGGCCTGAAATGTTGGTCTGAACCCAAATGCAGCCTGGAGGTTTCCTGCCAGAGCCCAGCACCAATCCAACACACAGCGTCCAGTCAACACCAAAAATTTTGTCTGAACTTGACTCACCGTGACCCACATTATCAAGTTTTGAGGCAGAAACTGCCCCGAGGCCCACAAAATTATGTCTGAAACTGAGCTGAAATGGCCCAACGTCGCCCAAAGTGTGGTTAAATTACGGTGCCGTGATGATAAAAAGTAGAAAATAATATGGTATAATAAAATTTCTACCTCAAAAAATGAAGTTTCGAGAAATGTATGCTTTCAAAAAAACATTTCAAAGTTTTCAGTCTGGATAAACTTTTCTTTCTGCGCTGTTCTCACACCAAGATGCTGATACAGCATGATGTTAGTGCTAAACTTACCCGTTTAATCTCTTTACATTTTACATACAACTTGCTGAAAACCTAAAACAGTTAAATATAAATGTGCTTTTGGCTGCACTGAACTGTCCTCTCTTGAATCAGTTCACCGTTTCATTTCTCGTGCATGCATTTCCTCACAAGCGTGGGCCTTGGTGCTAAATTCTGTCAACGACATGCGTGGGTGACTCTAGCATGCCAGATTTAAAACTGGTTTAAGGTTGTGAAAGTAGAGAGGAAAAATGAAGTAATGAGGAAAACTAAAGCAGAGGGAAATCGAGTAAAAGTGGGAGAACTCAAATGGGGAATGGAAGCACGAACTGAACCCAAAAATACCTGAAAACAACATGAGCAGTTGAATTATTTCAAGCTCTAACCTTGCATTCACACCGGCAACAGCGCGATACGACAAAGCGCCCGGAGCTCATTCATTTTCAATAGCCATGTTTACACGCAGCCTAATAATACGTTAATAATCCGACTCATAGCTCAATCGGAATAGAATGCCTCCATGTAAACGCCTAATTCGGAATAGTCTAGTCTGAGATCATTCGGAATACAATTTCTATCCGATTGAATGAAGTGGGTAATCCAGTAAATAATCGGTTAAATAGAAGAATAATATCAGTGTAAACGCCTGTATCCGATTACATTCCCTATCAGAACATTTACGTCCTACTTATAGCTGGACTAATGGCGGCAGTGTGTTCATCACAGACAATAATCACAAAGACTAAACAGCGTTTTCCTCACAAACCGACTGCTCAGACACAGGGATTAAATACAAATAAGAACACAAGTGATTTCTCACTTATTTCTAGCGAAAACGCAATGGGGTTTTGCTTGGCGTCAGTGTAACCATGGCAACCAACCGTCCACTAGACAAGCGACCAGCAATTTGGGCGACAAGAGGCGAAATTCGTTGAAGTCCACCCACATTAGCCAAGGTTTAGCCAAGTTGTGGTCAGCGCCCTTCTGGGCTCCCCAGTCATGAAAGGTGAGACAGTAAACCATCATCAGTAAAGCAGTCACCACAGAACAGCTGTCCTACCCACCGTGTTCTGTGTGGAGTTGTACGCTCTTCCCATGTCAGCGTGGGTTTCCTCCTGCCCATGCAGTCAGGCCAATTGGACATGCTAAATTGCCCCTTGGTGTGTCTCTGTGTGAATGTGTATGTCTGTCTGTCAGCCCTGTGATGTACTGGTAACCTGTCCAGGGTGGATCCTGCCAATGACCACTGGGATAGGCTCCAACAACCCTCACCCCCCACCCCCCCCTTCACGACCCTGGTGGAGAAGTGGTTTAGAAAATGTGTGTGTGTGTGTGTGTTTGTGTGTGTGTGTGTGTGTGTGTGTTTGTAATCTGGCCGCCCCACTCAAAGAGTTCTAGCTACATACAGAAAGTGATACTGATGATCAGATTAATTTTCATATTCACAAACCTCAGGTCTGACTGTGGCCCAGTTTAGCATAAACAAAGTCGGCGGGGGCAGCTGACCGGCATAGAGAGGTCAGTGTGTGTGTGTGTGCGTATTTGTAAATCTGTGTGTTAATCCAGGATTAACATCCTCCGTCACTGAGGTTATAGTCTGGCCCAGTCTGAGATAAAAACACATATTTATTCAAAGCAAATCTCACATTTAACACTTAATAATCAATTCTACCGAGGAGTGTGTGTGGGGGTGGGTGTTCATATCTCTGCAACATCGTCTTGGAGGAAAGCGGACCTCACACTGGCTACAAAAACACACACACATACACAAACACACTGAGCCCTCCATCTGCGCTACACTGCACATGATCACGTGATCACTGAATAAGAACACAGAAAAAGAGAGCGAGAGAGAGAGAGAGACAGAGAGGGAGAGAGAGAGAGAGCAGAGATCAGACTGTTTTTAGAAAGAGTAATGGTAAACGAAGAGGACAAGAAGGAAATGAAAACAGAAGGCAAGAGATATAGTGAGAGAGAGAGAGAGAGAGAGAGAGAGAATCTAATTATCTAATATCTGGCTGAATATAAGTGGATTACATGGTCTATGGTTTCTGTTCTTACCCCTTCGCTCCTGTGCTGCTCACACTACACCCCATGCTTCTGTCCTACTCATGCTAACACTGATACTAACTCCTAACACACTAACCCCTACTACACTGATACTAACTCCTAACACACTAACCCCCACTACACTGATACTAACTCCTAACACACTAACCCCAACTACACTGATACTAACTCCTAACACACTAACCCCCACTACACTGACGCTAACTCCTAACACACTAACCCCTACTACACTGACGCTAACTCCTAACACACTAACCCCCACTACACTGATACTAACTCCTAACACACTAACCCCAACTACACTGATACTAACTCCTAACACACTAACCCCCACTACACTGATACTAACTCCTAACACACTAACCCCAACTACACTGATACTAACTCCTAACACACTAACCCCCACTACACTGACGCTAACTCCTAACACACTAACCCCCACTTCACTGATACTACCTCCTAACACACTAACCCCTACTACACTGACGCTAACTCCTAACACACTAACCGCCACTACACTGATACTAACTCCTAACACACTAACCCCCACTACACTGATACTAACTCTAACACACTAACCCCCACTACACTGATACTAACTCCTAACACACTAACCCCTACTACACTGATACTAACTCCTAACACACTAACCCCCACTACACTGACGCTAACTCCTAACACACTAACCCCTACTACACTGACGCTAACTCCTAACACACTAACCCCCACTACACTGATACTAACTCCTAACACACTAACCCCAACTACACTGATACTAACTCCTAACACACTAACCCCTACTACACTGACGCTAACTCCTAACACACTAACCCCCACTACACTGATACTAACTCCTAACACACTAACCCCTACTACACTGACGCTAACTCCTAACACACTAACCGCCACTACACTGATACTAACTCCTAACACACTAACCCCCACTACACTGATACTAACTCCTAACACACTAACCCCAACTACACTGATACTAACTCCTAACACACTAACCCCTACTACACTGACGCTAACTCCTAACACACTAACCGCCACTACACTGATACTAACTCCTAACACACTAACCCCTACTACACTGATACTAACTCCTAACACACTAACCCCCACTACACTGACGCTAACTCCTAACACACTAACCCCTACTACACTGACGCTAACTCCTAACACACTAACCCCCACTACACTGATACTAACTCCTAACACACTAACCCCAACTACACTGATACTAACTCCTAACACACTAACCCCTACTACACTGACGCTAACTCCTAACACACTAACCCCCACTACACTGATACTAACTCCTAACACACTAACCCCTACTACACTGACGCTAACTCCTAACACACTAACCGCCACTACACTGATACTAACTCCTAACACACTAACCCCCACTACACTGATACTAACTCCTAACACACTAACCCCAACTACACTGATACTAACTCCTAACACACTAACCCCTACTACACTGACGCTAACTCCTAACACACTAACCGCCACTACACTGATACTAACTCCTAACACTAACCCCTACTACACTGATACTAACTCCTAACACACTAACCCCCACTACACTGATACTAACTCCTAACACACTAACCCCAACTACACTGATACTAACTCCTAACACACTAACCCCCACTACACTGACGCTAACTCCTAACACACTAACCCCCACTTCACTGATACTAACTCCTAACACACTAACCCCTACTACACTGACGCTAACTCCTAACACACTAACCGCCACTACACTGATACTAACTCCTAACACACTAACCCCCACTACACTGATACTAACTCCTAACACACTAACCCCCACTACACTGATACTAACTCCTAACACACTAACCCCTACTACACTGATACTAACTCCTAACACACTAACCCCCACTACACTGACGCTAACTCCTAACACACTAACCCCTACTACACTGACGCTAACTCCTAACACACTAACCCCCACTACACTGATACTAACTCCTAACACACTAACCCCAACTACACTGATACTAACTCCTAACACACTAACCCCTACTACACTGACGCTAACTCCTAACACACTAACCCCCACTACACTGATACTAACTCCTAACACACTAACCCCTACTACACTGACGCTAACTCCTAACACACTAACCGCCACTACACTGATACTAACTCCTAACACACTAACCCCCACTACACTGATACTAACTCCTAACACACTAACCCCAACTACACTGATACTAACTCCTAACACACTAACCCCTACTACACTGACGCTAACTCCTAACACACTAACCGCCACTACACTGATACTAACTCCTAACACACTAACCGCCACTACACTGATACTAACTCCTAACACACTAACCCCCACTACACTGATACTAACTCCTAACACACTAACCCCTACTACACTGATACTAACTCCTAACACACTAATCCCTACTACACTGATACTAACTCCTAACACACTAACCCCCACTACACTGTTACTAACTCCTAACACACTAACCCCCACTACACTGATACTAACTCCTAACACACTAACCCCCACTACACTGATACTAACTCCTAACACACTAACCCCTACTACACTGATACTAACTCCTAACACACTAGCCCCCACTACACTGATACTAACTCCTAACACACTAACCCCCACTACACTGATACTAACTCCTAACACACTAGCCCCCACTACACTGATACTACCTCCTAACACACTAGCCCCCACTACACTGATACTAACTCCTAACACACTAACCCCCACTACACTGTTACTAACTCCTAACACACTAACCCCCACTACACTGATACTAACTCCTAACACACTAACCCCCACTACACTGATACTAACTCCTAACACACTAACCCCTACTACACTGACGCTAACTCCTAACACACTAACCCCCACTACACTGATACTAACTCCTAACACACTAACCCCTACTACACTGATACTAACTCATAACACACTAACCCCAACTACACTGACGCTAACTCCTAACACACTAACCCCTACTACACTGATACTAACTCATAACACACTAACCCCCACTACACTGATACTAACTCCTAACACACTAACCCCCACTACACTGATACTAACTCCTAACACACTAACCCCCACTACACTGATACTAACTCCTAACACACTAACCCCCACTACACTGATACTAACTCCTAACACACTAACCCCTACTACACTGATACTAACTCATAACACACTAACCCCAACTACACTGACGCTAACTCCTAACACACTAACCCCTACTACACTGATACTAACTCCTAACACACTAACCCCCACTACACTGATACTAACTCCTAACACACTAACCCCAACTACACTGATACTAACTCCTAACACACTAACCCCAACTACACTGATACTAACTCCTAACACACTAACCCCCACTACACCGACGCTAACTCCTAACACACTAACCCCTACTACACTGATACTAACTCCTAACACACTAACCCCCACTACACTGACCAATCATTTTAATGATAATGATCATTTTTTATGACGTGACTCCTTTTTTTGTGATTTGGTTGAAGAAAAATGACAATCATCCCTCAAGAAGGAGGCCTGATTCCACAGCAGCCTGAATCCACAAATTCAGGGTAGGTGAGCGAACATTATCGAATGCTGACTAGTGTTTATATTAGTTTACTGAAACTAACTTTACTTGACTTTAGTTTACTGTGGTTTACTGAAACACAGTCGGCACAGACAATAAATTGATCACACATGCTGTAAATGTATCTTGGTTGATGGGAGCATCTCTTCACCGTAGGGGTTGCGACAAATCACACCCCAGTAAATTTGGGGTGACACCCGCTGTGAGTCTTCAGTTTTGTAGACTACCTTATTCAGATCTACAGTGCATCCGGAAAGTATTCACAGCGCTTCACTTTTTCCACATTTTGTTTTGTTACAGCCTTATTCCAAATTTAATTATATTAATCTTTTTCCTCAAAATTCTACACAAAATACCCCATTGTGACCATGTGAAAAAAGTTTTCTCGAGAGTTTTGAAAATGTATTAAAATTAAAAAACAAAGAAATCATATTTACATAAGTATTCACAGCCTTTGCCATGAAGCTCAAAATTGAGCTCAGGTGCATCCTGTTTCCACTGATCATCCTTGAGATGTTTCTACAGCTTAAATGGAGTCCACCTGTGGTTGATTGGACATGATTTGGAAAGGCACACACCTGTCTATATAAGGTCCCACAGTTGACTGCATGTCAGAGCGCAAACACCAAGCATGAAGTCAAAGGAATTGTCTGTAGACCTCCGAGACAAAATTGTCTCGAGGCACAAATCTGGGGAAGGATACAGAAAAATTACTGCTGCGTTGAAGGTCCCAATGAGCACAGTGGCCTCCATCATTCGTAAATGGAAGAAGTTCGGAACCACCAGGACTCTTCCTAGAGCTGGCCGGCCGTCTAAATTGAGCGATCGGGGGAGAAGGGCCTTGGTCAGGGAGGTGACCAAGAACCCAATGATCACTCTGTCAGAGCTCCAGCGTTCCTCCGTGGAGAGAGGAGAACCTTGCAGAAGGACAACCATCTCTGCAGCAATCCACCAATCAGGCCTGTATGGCAGAGTGGCCAGGCGAAAGCCACTCCTTAGTAAAAGGCACAAGGCAGCCCGTCTGGAATTTGCAAAAAGGCACCTGAAGGACTCTCAGACCATGAGAAACAAAATTCTCTGGTCTGATGAGACAAAGATTGAACTCTTTGGTGTGAATGCCAGGCGTCATGTTTGGAGGAAACCAGGCACTGCTCATCACGAGGCCAATACCATCCCTACAGTCAAGCATGGTGGTGGCAGCATCATGCTATGGGGATGTTTCTCAGCAGCAGGAACTGGCAGACTAGTCAGGATAGAGGGAAAGATGAATGCCGCAATGTACAGAGACATCCTGGATAAAAACCTGCTCCAGAGCGCTCTTGACCTCAGACTGGGGCGACGGTTCATTTTTCAGCAGGACAACGATCCGAAGCACACAGCCAAGATCTCAAAGCAGTGGCTTCAGGACCACTCTGTGAATGTCCTGGAGTGGCCCAGCCAGAGCCCAGACTTGAATCCGATTGAACATCTCTGGAGAGATCTGAAAATGGCTGTGCACAGACGTCTCCCATCCAACCTGATGGAGCTTCAGAGGTACTGCAAAGAAGAATGGGCAAAACTGCCTAAAGATAGGTGTGCCAAGCTTGTGGCATCATATTCAAAAAGACTTGAGGCTGTAGTTGCTGCCAAAGGTGGTTCTACAAAGTATTAAGCAAAGGCTGTGAATACTTATGTAAATATGATTTCTTTGTTTTTTAATTTTAATAAATTTTCAAAACTCTCGAGAAAACGTTTTTCACATGGTCACAATGGGGTATTTTGTGTAGAATTTAGAGGAAAAAGATTAATTTAATTCAATTTGGAATAAGGCTGTAACAAAACAAAATGTGGAAAAAGTGAAGCGCTGTGAATACTTTCCGGATGCACTGTAACTGAGGGCTCGATGAGGCTGTGGGAAGAAACTTTCCTCAACCCACTGGAGAATCGGAACTCCTTTTAAGCAGACGGGAGGGATTCCCTCAAAAGCTAAAGTGGCTTGGAAGTCCGAGTGCCTTCCTTTTTCGGAATTGGAATGCAGGGCCCATCTGCGGTAACCCTGGGGTGGGCATCCCTCTTCCTGGAGTGCAACAGAGTGTGCTAGCTTTTGTGCCAGAACTACATACACACAGCAAGCTCTGTTCATGCAAATTGGCCTATCTGTGCTCTGACAAATGTGTTCCTTCTTAGCTGATGCCTGTAACTGTTTCTGGGTTGGACGAATCTTAAAGAACATCAAGCAAATTTCTGTTTCTAAACAGAAACAAAATATCTACATTTAGAGGCGCATTCATGCCAAATTATGCTTATTTTGTATGTATGTGAAATATTTTGGTGTGCAATATCTACTTAATTCCCTGCTGAAAAAGAAAGTTTGGCCTAAGCAGGTTTAAGATAGTCTGGTGCTGTTCTGGCTAGTCCCTCAACATGGTCATGCTGATTGACCAGCATACCTGCATCCAAAACACAACATGTTGGTCTATGCTGGTGCCTGTAGCAGGATCCTCAGTATCTACAATTGAATCATCTAAATTTGAAGCCACTTTATGTAATTATGTTATAGCTGAGGTTTGGGGGGAGGAACATGCCTGAAACCCCTGCTTCTTCCAATCTATGCCCTATAAATCTACATCCTCACCTTCTGTTCCTGTGACAGCGTTCGCAATCTCCAACGCCGCCCCATCTTCTCCCGGTTCCACGATCCAGCATCAGTTCTACTATAGCTATGACGGAGGATTTCTGGCATTCTAGCTACAGGCAGAAGCTGCCCAGAACTCCAGCCCAAGTTCTCAGAGTTCTACCCGCTCCCTCAACCAACGTTCCCTCATACTACCACCACCAAATCTTTTTAGGTAACGTTTGAGATTTTACAGGACTTAATGTCATCATGCCTTGATGTCGTGAAAGTCTCGTCACACAGATTGTGACATGTTCAACATGAATGACCAACAGCACCTATATTTCTGAATCATATACAAAATACACTCCTGCAATGTTTTTCTCAAACAGAAATGAAGGGCATTTGAAAGTCCAGACCAAAGTTGAACTGAGGTGGATGTTTTTGTTGCATGGTACCCGTTACATCCAGTTAGCTTCAGTTTCACACTGCAATTTAGCGAGCACTCTAAAGAACTTTGCACACACCTACGCCCTGTCGTCATCGTGGACTGCGTCTCCCTACACTTGATGTTGACTGGTTTGTAGAGGAGCATTTGTCTGACATTGGCATGTTGTCAATTCAGCAGGTAGCCTTTTCCATTTGAATAGAAAAAAATGAATATCTCTTTTATCCTCTCCTCAAAATAAGGTATAAATTTCACTATTTTACTAAGTTGACTTTTGATTTTTTCATCAGACCAACTTACAGTTGAATATTTCATCTTTTCTCCTCCCCGTGTGTCACCGTGACTCATTTTTACTTCTCTTCTTTTTCTACTTCTATTGTTAAATGGGTGGCAATATCTTGCCTCAACTTTCTGTGATTGGTCCGAAAGTTCAAACCATCCAAAAAAAAGTGTTTTTTACACAGCAGACGAACTAAACCAAACCTCGACTGTGAAAAGAAAATTTGTGATAGAAACCTTCTGATTTGCCAGCCATTCTGTATTGCTTTAGTGCAGTAGCAGCCATTGATGCTGGAGGGGCAGATATTTGCCGCTTATCTCAAGCAGGATGCCACTAGAATCACGTGACCTACAAAAAAACACTACTGTGTCATTTTTCACTTACAAAAACAACATAATATTCTCATGCTTTTTGTTTTGCTGTACCATTGCTTTATGTGGTAAGTACAATAAGGACACTGTTCTTGGGAAATCCCTTAGAGTATCTTCAGGCATGCTACAGCAGCTAGTGTTGTAGGCTACGACATTAAATTAGCTAGCTACTAATGCTAAAACAGCAGATGCCGCTGAACACATCAGTATCCTAACAAAAACAAAGTTCTCATTAGGTTGCACAGACAAAAACTCCTGAGCAGGTGACAAGTTTAGCGTGCTGTGCTTGGATCCCGATGATCACCACTAACAATGTAATTCGTAGAGATGTTTAACTTCATAGAACGCATTCTAAAACAATTTCAGGTGAGAGTTCAGTGGAAGCTGATTGTCTTGGTCACCAACAATGACGATTTCCACATGTTACCCTTTTTGCCCACCAGTTAAAAGCTACTGAAGAAAGAAATCTGAATATGTGAAAATGAAACCAAATGAAAATGAAGCCCTCTTTTCATGTTTCGGTAAAGTTATCTTTGTTTTAACTGGCCAGTAAATATTACATATTATATTCAAATAATGACCTTTATTTGAGCCCCTGAGCAAACATTTCCCTGAGTTGCCACATGGGAGCCACTAGAGCTGCTGGAGTCACCAGAGGTCCATCTCCATTGGCTGATCTGCACCATTTTGACCACCATGGAGCTTCACACTGCACAAAGCTGTGCACATCTCACCTGCATGAACTGACCCTCCTGCTGCTGCTGCTGCTGCATAAACTCAAGTTATCTAATTAACCATTGCTCCACTTGCGTTCTAGATTTTGTACTCTAATATTTAATGCTGTTTGCCATCTGGTGTTGAGCAGAGGAGGATGGGTTCCCTTTTGAGTCTTGGTTCTTCTCAAGGTTTCTTGCTCTTGCTCTTAGGGAGTTTTTCCTTGCCACTTTGACTTGAATTTTGACTTGTGAACTGCTGCTGTGAAGGATCGAAGGAGGATTCCGTCTCAGAACTCTAACTAAAAAATCTACACGCTTCACGTAAACGGCATGTTCAGCATCCAAAATGACGACCTTCACTGAAAGGTGGAGTTTGCATGTGTGAGGCTGAATGAGATTTTTGCCAACGTTCTGTAAAACTTGTCCAACTCTGAATATCAGACAGAGGTGTGTTAGATCAGGTCCAGACCTTCTTATGTGTGTTGGTGCAGTGTAGAGATCAGCCAACACAGGCAACGAACGCCACTGCTTAATTATATTCTCAATAACAAGCCTCTACATCATGCTAAACAAACAAAGAAAGGCATCTCCAACTCCAGACCTGCCATGCTACGACACTAGCACACCTGAACTGCCGAAAGAATGCATTAACATCTACCCCACTCACACTATCCAAGCCGTATTCTCTGCTATACACTTTACTGCATCACCCCAATGGCTTGCTGGCTCGAACACACCTGATTCAGCACATGAAAGGTCCGCTAAGTTAATGAGCTGACTCAAGGGTGTTACAGCAGAGCTGTGACTGGGAACCACTGCCACACTCCTTCACTAATGGCACAGAATGCTGCAACACTAGACAACTGACATTGCCATTAGCCCAACAGATGAATACAAGTGATAGATAGATAGATAGATAGATAGATAGATAGATAGATAGATAGATAGATAGATAGATAGATAGATAGATAGATAGACAGACAGACAGATAGATAGATAGACAGGCAGGCAGACAGACAGGCAGGCAGACAAACAGAAAGACAGACAGACAAACAGAAAGACAGACAGACAGACAGACAGATAGATAGACAGACAGACAGACAGACAGACAGATAGATAGATAGATAGATAGATAGATAGATAGATAGATAGATAGATAGATAGATAGATAGATAGATAGATAGATAGACAGGCAGGCAGACAGACAGGCAGGCAGACAAACAGAAAGACAGACAGACAGACAGACAGATAGATAGATAGATAGATAGATAGATAGATAGATAGATAGATAGATAGATAGATAGATAGATAGGCAGACAGAGAGACAGATAGACAGATAGACAGATAGATAGATAGACAGATAGATAGGCAGACAGAGAGACAGATAGATAGATAGATAGATAGATAGATAGATAGATAGATAGATAGATAGATAGATAGATAGATAGATAGAGCACAAGCATAGCTTCACTACAAAATGAGAGGGTGAGTGTGGTACAGCCATACTTGTAGCGTTAGCTAACGACCTAGTTAGCTAGTGCCTAGTTAGCTAGACAGCAAAATACTTACCAGGCAGCCAACGCCAGCAGGCTGCCAGCATCATATCCTAAAGCAACACTTTTACAAGTAACCTGAGCTAAAAAAGTCAACTGGTAGGGCAAATACATTTATTGGGCAGAGTAATTTAAACTAAGCTTACATTAAGCTAGCTAGCTAATTCTTAGATATGCTTTCTCGTCACAATGAATAAATATGTCACGAGTAAGTCAAGCCTGAAACACGGGCTGCAACCAACCTCACTGCGTTACTCCGTTCTCCATAACAGGCCTCTACATCACACTAAACCCCCAGCAAAAGGCCCCCAACTCCAGACTTGCAGAGCCATGGTACAAACTGAAAAACTGGAAAAACCGCGCAGCGCCTGGACTCAGCACAGGCCTATAACGTACAGTAGCGGTGACGTGTGCACCGTGTGTGCTTTGGCGATATTAAGGTTTTATGTATTAATAGCATTTTAGTAAGTATGGTTAGGGTTACTGATATTACTGCATATCACTAAGGTGATATTATTGTATGTACATCATAATGCTACAGTAGCTGTGCATTGGTGATATAATGTGAACTTTTGTGATATTACAGTATGTAGGCATTGCTAGCATATATTTATTGGTAATATGGTATATCCATTGGTGATATTACAGTATGTATACATTGTTAGTACTACAGCATGCATGCACTGGTGATATGGCATGTTTATTGTTGATATTACAGTATGTATACATGCTAGTATTACAGCATGTATTCATTAGTGATATGGCATGTGCACTAGTGATATTACAGTATGTATGCACTGCTAATATTACAGCATATATGCATTGGTAATATGGCATATGCATCTGTGATATTACGGTATGTATGTATTGCTAGTATTACAGCATGTATGCACTGGTGATATAGCATGTGCATTTGTGGTGTTATAATACGTACATATTGCTAAGACTACAGCATTTATTCATCGGTACAGCATGTGCATTCTGATATTACAATATGAACACATTACAGTTTGTATGCATTGGTTATATGGCATGGGCGTTGGTGATATTCCAGTATGTATGCATTGCTAGTATTACAGCAAGCATGCAACAATGATATCACAGTGTGTATGATGTTACAGCACTGATGATACGGCACATGCAGTACATGACAGGGCAGTACATCTGTATAAATGACAGGATAGCTTGTGCATTCAGATATAACAATACAAATGCCCTGATCATGTTTTAATACAGTATAAATGCACTGGTGCTTGTGTGGCACGTGCATTGCTCATATTACAGTACGCATCAAACGGTGATATCACAGGCCTGGTCAGAGCGTGCATTTTGTTCTGTGACGCTGCAGCTAGAACACAGAGCCAGCACATACTGGATGCATCTCTTGGACGGAGGATTTGATCCACTATGCAAAGAGAGATTCCTCTGATTTCTTTTATTTATTTGCTCGTTAATGTATTCATGGATGACGGGCTTTGCCAGTCCAGCGAAATCCGGGCCCTTGGTGGGGGGGTTGGGGTGGCGAAGAGGGGCGGAGGGGGCAAGTACTCCGAGCGTGGCGTCATTCTGTGTGCGGATCGAGGCGTTGTTGTTTTTTTTGTTTACCCGCCCGTATTGCGACAAAGCGACTGGACGCGAAGCATTCCAGAACGGCGGACAGCTTGAGCCAACCAATTACAGCGCTCTAGAGCGCCAGGGCTGCTAGAGAAGGCGGATCACCAGCCAATCCGGTACGGGACGGCGGGACGGAGCTAGCCAATCCCAGCAGAGGAGGGGCGGGACTTGGCGGAATACGGGCGGGAATCGAAATAATTAATAAATAACGCCTCGGTGGGCACGTAGGGCGCATGCGCGGCGGCAGCAGCAGCGGCTGCGCTGATCGCTACACTATGCGGATGGACGGCTGCTCTTTTACACGTTCAAGGAAAAAAAGCTCGCGTTTCGGGCAAACACTACTGTATAGCCCCCCTCCCCCCCTCCAACCCCCCACCCCCGTGCACACCCACCCACCCCCACCACCCTCCTGCATTCAGCCAGATGAGCAAAGCAGGGCCTGCTAACATGCAAAAAACGGAGGATGTCACACAAAATAGAAAATGCATGCAAATAAACGGCTGCAGCGATGCATGCGCGTGTGCATTCGTGCACGCACGGCCTGCAAATGAACACGAGCGCACGTGAAGGGTAGCTGAGGCTTTATGGAGCACGCATATCATAATGCATACGAAATGAATGGCCGCTTCACTTACGTGATCCGAGCTCCGGTCAGTGGCAGACGGCAAAGCAGACCGAGAGGACATTTTCATTTATTTATTTTTTTATTGTTATTATTATTAATAATATTATTAATATTTTCCCTGAGATTCCAGACGAATAACGAGAGAGACGCTCTTGTTTTTCTCCTCCTTCTTCTGCACGGTTAATCTCCCCCTCGCGCGCACCGCGTCAGGCGGAGGGCCGTGGTGGTGCTGTAGGTGCTGCTGCTGCAATCGCGCCGCGCGCGCTAACCCCAGCCCTCGGGCCCCCGTGCTGCAACCGCGCGCGCTAGCCGGCTACGCCGCGCCCGCCCGGGGAAGCCCCGCGCGCCCTCATGGCGGCACGTCTCTGCGGTTCTCGCGCTCTCACGGAGGACGCTCGTCAGGGCAGCCGCGTCTCCATCCTCGGCGTCGTCGTGGTCGAGGCGGTGTTGGTGGTCGTCGTCGTCGTTCCCGTCGTCCTCCCGGCGCGCGTGCACACACGAGCAGCAGCGATCTAGAAGCGGGTCGGCGGCGCGCGCCCTGGCGCTAACGAACGGCGATGATGCTGCTGCTGCAGCTGCCCGCCGCCCCGAGCCTCATGTCCGCGAGAGAAAACAAACAGTGCCCCCCAGCAGCAGCGGCAGCCCCCCTCCCGCAGCAGAGCACTCGGTGCCTCGCGCGCGCTCGCTCTCCCGGTCTGTGTGTGTGTGTGTGTGTGAGTGTGTGAGTGTGTGTGGGGACATAAAAACACAACGGAAGCTTGGACCGGATGACGAAGAGCTGAACGGTTCGCGTACTGCCCCCCCCCCCTCACTCCTCCCCCTCCCTCCGTTATTCCAGCTGCAGGTTTCGCGAGATGCGCCAGCCGCGCGTCTCGCCCGCGTGAGATTGAAGGGTCTTTGGCCTGGAGTGCACGAGCAGTATATATAAACTAGCTCTTTGATAAACCGCGTTCATCTGCATCTCCGGAGAAATGAATTCGGATTCATTTCAGTCTAACTGATTTAGTTTAAACTAGTATAACCGGCGTGCTCAATATGCGATCTGATATGCTAAGTCGTTGCTATTTTAACCCAAGTGGTTGCTAAGGTGTTGCTAAGTCGTGGCTGTGTCATCCTAGGTGGCTACTAAAGAGCTTCTAGGCAGTTGCTATACTATCCCAGGTGGTTGCTAGGGTGTTGCTAAGTTATTGCTATGATATCCCAGGTGGTTGCTACGATGTTTCTAGGCAGTTGCTATGCTATCCCAGGTGGTTACTGAAGTGGTTCTAGGCAGTAACTACGCTATCCTAGGTGGTTGCTAAGATGTTGCTAAGTTATGGCTATGATAGCCCAGGTGGTTGCTAAGATGTTGCTAGATAGTTGCTGCTTTAAGCCATGGCTGTGATTTGTGTCTCTACGTAAAATATCAATGAATGTAAAATCAGTCCTATTAAACCTGAGCAAAAGTTTGTGCGCCCCTGGTGAAAATACTTTTGTTGGTTTTCTAAGTGAAGAAAAATGAACATCCTTTACGGAGAACACACTTCTGCACAGTTTAAGGCGCATATTCGGTTTATTTACTCAATTTACCTAAAAATACAACATGAAATGTGATCTGTGCAAAAGTTATAACACAGTTTACACGGTATGTTTTCTCATTTCCAATATCTTAAGGTCAGTAAATAAATAGCAACATTTTTGCATAAGTTAGCAACTTTTGCACAAGACCATATCCCAAACTACAGCTGCAGATAGGTGGATCCATATCACATGAAATGCAGAAAAACACATGGTGTGATTCTGGAATCAGTTATCGATGCAGATTTCTCCTGTACAACATCCGGAGGATCCGACCCTTCCTCACCCGAGAGGCCGCCCAGGTGCTAGTGCAGTCTCTGGTCATCTCAAGGCTTGACTACTGCAGCTCGCTCTTGGCTGGTCTTCCCATGTGGCCATCAAGCCTCTGCAACTCATCCAGAATGTGGCAGCACGGCTCGTCTTCAATCTACCCAAGTTCAGCCACGTCACCCCACTGCTGCGCTCCCTTCACTGGCTTCCTGTCGCTGCAGGCATCAGATTTAAAACCCTAATGTTTGCCTTCAAAGCCAAGAATGGACCAGCCTCTACCTTCTTGATGGCAATGGTGAAATCTCGAACTGTACCATGAGCCCTTCGAGCTTCGAGTGCAGCTCGTTTTGACCCGCCATCCGTCAAGGCGCGTGGAAGAAAGCATCGAGACTTTTCTCCATACTGGGACCCAGGTGGTGGAACGAATTCCTGCTGGGTGTCCGTACATCAGAGTCTCTCACTGTCTTCAAACGCAGACTGAAAACCGTCTCTTTATACAGCACTTAAATGAGCATTGAATTAGGTATTGATTGTAATGTATCGTATCCCAGGTGGTTGCTAGGTGATGCTAAGTTGTTGCTATGATATCTCAGGTGGTTGTTAAGGTGTTGCTAAATCATTGCTATGGTATCCCAGGCGGTTACTAAGGAGCTTCTAGGCAGTTGCTATGACATCCCAGGTGGTGGCTAAGGTGTTGCTAAATTGTTGCTATGCTATCCCAGATGGTTGCTAAGATGTTGCTAAGTCGTTGCTGTGTTATCCTAGTTGGTTACTAAGGTGTTGCTAAGTCATTGCTGCGTTATCCTACTAGGTTATTAGGTTTATTGTACGACTAGGTTATTGCTGTGCTCTGCCAGGTGGTTGAATGAGCACAGGAGCCACCATAAACTCGACAAGCAATCTTCTGAAGCATCTCATCACACTCATGCAAAACTGATGTATAAAGACCTCCAGGCTGAAGAACATCACCTAAACTCAGTTTTCATTCAGAACCAGCTCTTTATTTATAACACAAGCTTTACATTTTAAAGATTTTATTTCAAAAGTGAGCCGTTTCTGGGTTTTTAAACAGCGTTATAATTTAATGAACTATAACTGTCTGTGTCCTGTTTAAAGGCAGCCACTGTGACATTGGCTATTCCTGTCTGAATAAAGCAATGAAGATTACTACTGATTCTCACCTGTTCAGTCTAACAAGCTGAACGCTACGACTGTGCGTGGGCTTTAGAGAGTAACACAGAAGTAAAGCCATGAGTAGTAAGTTCACCTTTAGAGTGAAGTGATCCAGTTGGTTTGGAGGAGTAATTCATTTGTAAAGCTGGTTAACCCGCTAACCACAAACACTGAACAGTTAGCCTGAAACAGTTTAACTGTTCACAAGTTAATTAAGTCTTAGACTTGGACTTAGACTACAGTTGGATGTAAACCTGCATGTATGTCACATTGATAATTTATCACATGTAAAGTAATTATGCAATAAAGTTTGCAGATTTTTTAAAGTAGTTCAGTGGGTTGTGTTTATTTCTTTTTGGGGGCAGTCGTGGGCTGGAGGTTAGGGAACCAGCCTCGTGACCGGAAGGTCGCCGGTTCGATCCCCAGAGCCGACAGCACATGACTGAGGTGTCCTTGAGCAAGACACCCAACTCCCAAGTGCTCCCCGGGCACTGCGGATTGGGCTGCCCACCGCTCTGGGCAAGTGTGCTCACTGCCCCTGTGTGTGTGTGTTTGTGTGTGTGCTCACTAGAGTGTATGTGGTGTTTCACTTCACGGACAGGTTAAATGTGAGGTGAAATTTCCCCGTCGTGGGACTAATAAGGGACTTAATCTTAAAACAGCCAAATATGTCATTTGGCCAGGGTGCCAAAACTTTTGCTTACAACAGTGTATTGTAAATGAAGGCAAATGTATGTTGTATGATTTTTTTTTATGTATGTAATTTGCATTTAGTGACTACAGATGTTGAACACACCCTTTGTGGCTGCGCTTTTTATTTATTTGTATTTATTTGTTTGGTTGTTTTTTCCAGTTTATCTAAGCACCGGATTCACCGTGCAAGTGTTACTGGCCAGTAAATTGACTCTGAATCTGTGTCTGGCTATAAAATGTGGCACTAAATGTGCCAAAAAATGCGTTTTCCATTTTCGGCATGGTTTTGTGGTCAAAGTTACAAGATCACGGTCAACAGGTCTGAGCTGCAGTGTTTACACCAGGCCTGATTTTGGAGGGATTTCTTCTAAAAACACACCAGAGTAAATATGATTGATGAAAATGTGTCACAGAGCATCACCAAGCACTGAATTTGTGTCATGAGGTTTACAACCTACAGCTCAGCGAGTCAGCAGAGCCAGGTGAGCGCACATCACCGCTCTCGCCCAGCAGATGGCGCCACAAACAGCTTATGAATTCAAATAGAGCGTATTACAATGGGATTAAATGGTCAACCTGCCAACACCGTCATTCAGAGCGGTTTGGTGTGAAATGATCTGTTCTAGAGAAACCTACGTAATCAGAACTGTTCACAGTGGTGGTGATAGGAACCAGACGTCCACCTCTAAATGATCCCTCACAGAAAGTTGCTACATGAAATAGCTATAAATATGATGCCTGATGTCAGAGCGACCGTTTTATGGTAGTTGTCTGATAAAGTTTTGGGCTATAATGTATTTTAATCTATTCATGGTGGAACGATACATGAAGGATGTTCTAAGGCAAAATAGTCCCCAAAGAAAACTTATTTTTTTTAGATTGACAATTATTTTGCCATAATTAACGTTATATATCGTTGCGGTTGGGACAAAACCTTGTATCTCTGTTTTGGTCAATTTTCAGTTTTTGACCTAATTTAAAAGTACATATTGTGCTTTGCACTGTGTGTTAAATTAAATAAGAGTGGGCCAAAAGAAACGGCCCAAAAACAACCTCGAAAAATGTCTGGTTCCATAGACTTACATTAACAGTAAAGAATTTTGTTTCTCCTGTAAAGTTATCATTTGGGAGATACTAGGTTTTGCTCTGACAACAGCGACACACACACACACATATATATATATATATATATATATATATATATATATATGTAACGCTGTTGTCGGAACAATATACGGGGTACATTTTAGTACATTTTAGCCAAAGCCAAAGTGAAGTTTGCGTTTTCTTTGGTCTCTTAGCGTTTTCATTTTAGATTTGGCCGTGAAAAACCAGAATAACGACTAAAATTAAATGACAAATCAGCGTTTTCAATTTATTTTTACTTCTGTCACAAACGGAAAATGAAATTACAAATGAAGGCATTTCATTTCATTTCATTTCCAGTTCGGGCAGGATATTTGCGCAGATGTTTGGAGAAAGAAATGGCAGAAAGAGGTTTCATTTACATTTTATTGTTTTCATTTTCATTTCCTTTTTTGGCCGGATTGGCCTTCCAAACCAAACTACTCTGAATTAATTATTCCCATCTCAAATATGTGGCGTTCCCATTTAATCTGAATCTGTCTCCATGGCAACAGGACAACCAACTCAGACTGCAAGCAGTAACGCAAGACGCTGGTATGAAAAAGCGGAATTTAGCTAAACTTACCAGTAATGTGTTGAAATGAAGGGCTAAAGCTGCCCGTTGAACCTCTACACGCTGTACTGATAAGACATTTCGCCGTTTTATTCACGCAGAGTCGTATTTTTAATGGGAGACTCACTGACACGCTGAACGCTGATATATGCAATCACGCTCGCCGCCACTAGATGGATCAGTGTTCCCACTCTGAACTGTTTAAACCGGAGGACCATAAAAGCTGTGAGAGGTACAGATAAACGACGTTGAGCGTTGAACTCCAGTTATTCCTCAACGTTTCAGAATATATAAATCAAGAAAATATAAACAAAGTCATTCAGAGTGGTTTGATGTGAAATTCTCTGTTCTAGAGTTTACAGTGGAGGTGAATGGAACCAGACGTCCTAATATGTGACCATTGCACTGTAACCCAATCTCTGTCCTTTAAAGGGACTGTATCACGTTTTCCTCACTTCTTGGAATAAAACTGTGTGATGCAGTATGCAAACTTTTAAAAACATACCATTTACCACTCAGTCCATACAGTCCGCTTACTCATTTACATACACTCGCCGGTTCAGCCTACAGCAGTTTGGCTCCGCCTATTCACACTGAAGTTATAAGGAGTGTTTCACTCTGGACTGCTTTATGAAAAAGACATGAAACAGAACAGCGAGTGAGGACAGAGCTCATTTACATATATCAGTCTTAAAGACACAGTAACGAAATATCATGAATTATGACTTTTTTGGTACATAAACCCAATTTAACACACGACTAAAAGGCAGTACAAAGATGAATTAACATTGTTTGGATAGTACATTAAGATTGTGTTAAGATTTTTGCCAATCTGAAAACATTGTAAACATTCCGATTACAGATTCAGGTTGAGGTGTTTATATACTCACTCTACTCAACAACCTGATGGAAAATCTTCCTTAACATGCTCACTATAAGTAATGCAAAGCAAAATGATGCGCATGCTTTGAGAACCGCTTAGTGTAGATGTTACCATGACAGCGAACATCCCATGAATCCAGTCAGAGTGAGATGAGCAGCAGTGAGCAGTGCTTGTGTTTTTAACTGCTTTTAAATGACGTCAGACTCAGAAAAATATCCTTCACATGTCCTCATTAAAGAAGGCCGAGAGGAAGACGTCGTGTTCTGAGACACACAAGCTGGACGTCCGTCCCACCGCCGTCTTTTAAAGATCAAAGCACAAACTTCGCCTCCTCTGCAGACCAGTTTCTGCTCAGCCGTGTTGAACGGTATAAACTATCACTATGACATGACGCACATGCAGAATGGACTTAAACTTTCGATAGGGAATGTAATCAGATACAGGTGTTCACATGGATATTATTCTTCTATTTAATGGATTATTTACAGGATTACCCACCTCATTCAATCAGATAGAAATAGTATTCCGAATGGCCTCCGTTGGATTAGACTATTCCGATTGACGTGTTTACACGGAGGTATTCTATTCCAATTGAGCTATTAGCTCTCTTGGAAATGTAACTGAGTAAAAGTCCATATTTAGTTTCATATAAACTTCAAACAAGCAAAACTAAGTAACACATAAAAGTATGATCACTTCTACTATAAAGAGTCCCATAAATCTGTACCTTTAAATACTGGGTACTTTGTCCTGAACATTTTCGAAAACTATAAAATGAAATGCATTTTTACAAATGCTATTTGACACCGACGTACCTTCTTTATCTGTGTATTGGTCTTTTTGGCCTCAGCCCACCACAAACATTGTGCTTTTGCCCCCAAGACAAAAAGCTTAGGTACCCCTGGTTTAGATCAGTATATCGTTATAGATTACATTAACTTCTTATTCTCCAGGGTATGTTTTGGTTTGTCCATCTGAATTTACATACCAAAATTGTAAGGGAAATTATTCTGTAACTGCATGAAAAAAATTGTAATTTATTTATTATTTGTAAAAGGTACCCCCCGAGACCCAGAAGGAGAAGCGGCTTAGAAGTGTGTGTGTGTGTGTGTGTGTGTGTGTGTGTGCATTATTTGTAAAAGCCCCTCAAATGAACAGAACATGTGTTTTATGATCACACATATTACTATATGCTTACAATTTACTGCTGGAAGCCCAAAATCTTAGACGCTCTTTGTATTATATTATAAAAATTATTTTTACAGAGCAGATCGCTGAAGAGACGCCGTCTGTTTATAGTTTATAGCCCAGATTTGTGGAAAAACGGCTCGACTTTCAGTAGAAAAACAAACTGAGTTCAGCTTCTTTTATTATAAGGGTTTAAAACGACATCACCGTCTATTTGACTGGAAAGAAGACAGTTCCAGCCTCATACGACACCCAGCTTCTGAATGTAGCTTATGAAATATGAAAGTTATTAAGAATATGACGAAGTGCGTTTTGGAACCACCAGTGGTTCCAAGGAGGTACAACGGTTAAATAAGGGAGGAACAGTGCTGAGAGATAAATGACCTCAAAACTGTTGAGCATTAAACAGAAAAGAGAAAGTAAAGAGATTAGATTGATCTCAGAATTGATTGTGCCAACAAGCTCTTTTCACTCTGAAGCCTTAAGAGGAAATAATGACGAAGCAGATAAAATCACATCTGCTAAAAACACATCAGCCTCCCGGTCAATTCAAAACATGGAAGTAAGACACTTCATAAGCTGTCTTGAGGACCTTCTTCACCTCTTAGGCAATGATGTAGTGCGATTTATCAAAGAAAATACAGACAAAACACACAGAAGAATAAAGACTACAGGCCTGCCAGCAAACTTAGATAACCGAGCGAGCTAACTTAGCTAATCTGACCAGAAATCAGCGGCTTGTTTTGATATTTATATATATTTAATTCACCGATCAGGCGTAACATTATGACCTTGTTTCTACGCTCATTGTCCATTTCATCAGATCCACTTACTCTATAGGTGCACTTTGTAGTTCTACAGAAATGTGAAAAGCCTAAATTAATCACAGTTGGAATTTGCTCTAATGAGTAATTTGTGTGCAAAATTTTGCTTCGAGTTCAACTTTGTTGAACTTTGACACACAAATTTGCAACTATTTTTTGTGACCAACAGCGCTGCTTGGCTGCTTTGGCTACATTGACCTCAGAGCAGAGCTTAATGTAGCAGCTCTTGATGTCAAAAACAGAAGAAATGCTAATTTTAGTGTTAAAGCACAAACTTTTCCATTTCTTCTTCAATGGTTATAAATAAGTACACAAAGCAGAGCCTGTGCCGTACGTAGTCAGTCAGGATACTGAAATATTCAAGTTACGTTTGTGGTTTTACTGTTTGGTAGGTGAGTCAGCCAGCTTGTTAACTGCAATGCTAGCTCACTGGCTAACTGCAGCCACACACAAGCCAACCCACTGTCACCAGCCATGTCAGGTTTCTAGCTCTTTTGGTACAGATCACTGTGCAGCATTATTCCCTTAACCGTATATCATTTTTCTTTTGTCTTTGTAATTAACATTTATACTTAGCGTGTTAGCTAGTTTGCTAACTGCACCATCACTGAGGATTATTTCTTTTGCTAATCTTCTGTTCCAGCCTCATAGAAATGTTTAATACAGAAATGAATACAGGTGAGTCCAGGGACTTACAGGTAATATAAAATAAAGACTAGTTTAAAAAGAGCCAGTTAACAGCAACTAGCAACCAGTTCAGCTAGTTACATTGATAGGAAAAGATTATAGCCAGCTTTTAGCACTGGACACTAGCCATGTTTACATGCAGCCTTATAATCTGTTAGTAATCTAACTAGTAGCTAGACTAGACTATTCTGATCTGATTCTGATTCAGAATACAGTACAACAGGCAGTCCTGTAATTAATCTGTTAAATAGAAGAATAACTGTGTAAAAGCCTGTATCTGATTACATTCCCAATCGGAAAGTTTATGTATGTTCTGGATGTGTGGGGGCATGGCGGGATCAGAAACGACGGTGGTGGGACGGACGTCCAGCTTATGTGTCTCAGAACACAACGTCTTCCTCTCGGCCATCTTTAATGAGGACATGTGAAGGATGATTCTGAGTCTGACATCATTTTAAAGTAATCTGAAACACAAGCACTGCTCACTGCTGCTCATCTCACTCTGACTGGACTCTGACTGATGTTCGCTGTCATGGTAACGTTTACTCTAAGTGGTTCTCCATGCATGCGCACCATTTTGGATCTGATAACTTGTAGTGAGCATGTAAACGAAGATGTTCATCAGATTGTTGAGTAGAGTGAGTACATAAACACCTCAGTGTTAATCTGTAATCGGAATGTATTCAATCAGATTGGCAAAAATCTTTGCATGTAAACACAGACACTGTTTACCTTGTAAGTAAGACTAATAAAACGGACACACATTCATTTTGCAGCATAAGCTGTTGCTGTTTGTAGTTGTGAATGTTGCTGGTCTGAGTGGATCAGACACAGCAGCGCTGCTGGAGTTTTTAAACACCTCAGTGTCGCTGCTGGACTGAGAACAGTCCACCAACCAAAAATATCCAGCCATCAGTGTCCTGTGGGCAGCGTCCTGTGGCCACTGATGAAGGTCTAGAGGATGACCAACACAAACTGTGCAGCAGCAGACGAGCTGTCGTCTCTGACTTTACATCTACAAGGTGGACTGACAAGGTAGGAGTGTCTAATAGAGTGGACAGTGAGTGGACACAGTGTTTAAAAAACTCCAGTAGCACTGCTGTGTCTGATCCACTTGTACCAGCACAACACACACTAACACACCATGCCAGTGTTACTGCAGTGCTGAGAATGATCCACCACCCAAACTGTACCTGCTCTGTGAGGGTCCATGGGGGTCCTGACCACTGAAGAACAGGGTAAGTGCAGCTATACAGTAAGTGGAGCTGATAAAATGGCCAATGAGCGTAGAAACAAGGAGGTGCTCATAATGTCATGCCTGATTGGTGTGTACTGGTTTTGTTGGCGACCAGCTTATCAACTTCCATTGCTACTAACCAGCATACAGTATCCAAAACACAACTCATGCTGGCTTTGCTGGTGACCAGTAGTGCTGGTCTGTATTGGTTCTTGACAGCAGGGCTGTCAAGTCAGCGGGCCGATATATGCTCGCCTTCTGAGGTACGTTCCTCAGTAATACCTTTCAGCCATTTCTTAGTGTAGTTACTCTGCCAGACTGCTTAGTCTGATTTACTGCCACTGCCATTCTCACAGCAGGTTTGTTTTGGGGGGTTTTCCTTCACTTGATAGAGGAAGGAATGTTTATAGACAACTGTAAGAGGCGTGTCAGGCATCATTTTGGAAATGCGTGTGTCTCACAGCCAACTGCGTGAGAGTTGGCTGTGCTGTCTGCCACATCTGGGGCGTGAGGAAGAGACTGTGTAAATTAGACTTGTTCTTGGCCAAACTATCGCTTTAATCGGTTTAATCTGGACGTGGAAATCCAGTGTTTGCTGTGGCATCGACTCCTGCCAAACTCTGCAGCATGAAGAGTGACGTACAGCCCCCCTGAGAGCGAGGTGTTGTGAGTAGAGGTGCACTGTGGGTAGAAAGGTTCGTTAGATCAGGACCTTGTTGTGTTTCAGTGCCTGTTTGTGTTTGGATGGTGTGTGTGTGTGGCGGGGGTGTGATTGTATAGGTGGGTCTGTTGTCTTGAGTTTGCCCTGTGTCAGACCTTTGCCGCCCCTTGCCTTTTCCTGCGACGCCTCTTCCTGATTGGCTGGCCGGTGGAGCGGGCCTCCGTTTGCGTAAACAGGCGGCGCTGGGCTCTGCGGAGGGTCAGAGGTTACACCTCCCGCTGCCGTGCGTCAGCCCCCTGCTCTATTGTTTCCTTCTGTCTCTCTCTCTCTCTCTCTCTCTCTCTCTCTCTTTCTCCGAATCCTCCCCTCAGCGTTCGGGCTCAAGCGCTTCCCGCCCCGTGCTGCCCAGGAGACATAAATTATCTGATCTTCAGCACCACAGACGTGTTCTTGGCCCAAACCAAGTGGACAACGGGTACAGTACGCGGCGTGTGAGCGCGTGCACGTCTTCCAGCAAACAAACAAGCACACACAGTGCACGAGGTCGAACACACAGCACTGTGCGAAAGTCAAAGACTCCACGTCCTTCGTTTCCACTCAAAACCCATTAAGTCATTTTATTTTAGGGGATATTTTTGAGGAAGTTAGATGTAAGACATTCCACTTACAAAAGGAAGAGGATACTCAAATGAACAAAAAAAAAGATTTCAGTTTCAAAAACTGGAGTTCAGAAACTGATTAAAAGCTACAGAGATAACAGGGCTCCTAACAACCACCTGGAAGTCCTGGCAGACACCAAAACATCAAGCTCTGAATCTGATCCGAAAACATCCACAGGTGTTTCTGTCCGTCCTTCCACTATGAGAAGACCACTCAGCGCTGTGGGTCTGAAAGGATGTGTAGCGGTTCAAGAAGAACCTCACTGAGAAAGACCTCAACAGAACTGAATGGGCTCTTTACTTGGATGGTGAGAAGCGGAAAATGCTAAACTAATGTCTTAGACTGAGCTTCGGAGGCGTGTCTGTAGATTCTTTGAGAAACTGAAAGCGATGGAGGCTCACTGAAAAGACTGGAAGCTGTAAGAAAGCAAAAGACGGGACACACTAATATTCACCATTTTGATATTATCTTCAAATTTTCAGAGGCTTCTGTGTAACTTTCTGTTTAGTTTTCACACTCATTGGCGTATCTAGAGCTTCCAGAAAGCATTGAGATTTTTTTTTTGTTCTCAGCGAGTTGGAACCCATCTATTGTACATCAAAACATGATTGGTTGATTCCACCATCAGCTCCTAAATATGTTGGCAGTTGATCATGCAAGGCCTTTAGTTCAGCTCCTGAAGGCCTAACCAATGGAAGAGCTCACCTGGCTGTATTTACATGGATAATAGTTGTTTTTCAAACGCAACTTAAGAATTTAGTAAGAGTAAAACTGCTGTACTTAAAGGGTTTAAATACAGCAGCCACTGTTGTTCTCTTTAATAAAAATGAACTAGAAATCACAGGAATCCACTGAGGCACACAAGGCCAACAAAAAAATGTAGTTTATCAACACTTGATACTTTTTGGATGGTGCTTGAATAAGCCTTTCAAAGTGTGTATGGTGGTTTTGTCATGATACGTTTACATAGGTGCCCTGTAACCTTACAAACACTGCCCTACAATAAAGTGTCACCAAACATTTTAAAGGCAAGAATTAAGAATTAATCTAGTAATAATAGTTGGGGATGGGCTGAACAGCCAATCAGAGAACTCATTGGTGAGTCAGGATCTTTGCATGTACACATTAACTGGGGAACCCAAATTTCAAAGAATATCATCAGCAGACAGATGCGAGGCTGTTGGTCCAGCTGAGCGCAGGATGAACAGTGGAGCGTTATTCTGTCAGTGAGTAGAAGGAAACTTAGCCACATCCTCACTGACGTGATGTGACCTTCTGAAGTCACCGCGCTGTGTCATGGGGATCATAAACACACATCAAACGAGCTGGAAAGAAGTCGGAAAAGCCGGACCAAACGGCACGAGACCGTCACAGGCCATCATCATCAGAGGCCAGCGCATCTGCGGACGTTCTGACCTAGGTAGAGCGACCAAAACAAAACACATGATAGCAACATAGAATGTGCCATGTTTTTATCCAGTGAGCAGTGGCTTTACAGACATACAGTACCATGCAACTTATCATTACTACTTATCATATCATATCTCTGGCCACTTTATCAGAAACCCCTCCCTTTAGATCCACGTTGCTGGTGGACAGTTAGAGATTGTAGCAGTTTGTGACCACAGAGCAACTCTTGGCTGGATATTTTTGGGTGGCAGTCCGTTCTCATCCTATCAGTGACACTGGCATGTATAAAAGTCACCAGTGAGCAGAAGTACAAGGTGGGTGTTTCTAATAAAGTGGCCAGTGAGTGGAACGTATATGGTAGGTGTTTCTAATAAAGTGGCCAGTGAGTGGAACGTATATGGTAGGTGTTTCTAATAAAGTGGCCAGTGAGTGGAAGTGCAAGGTGGGTGTTTCTGATAAAGTGGCCAGTGTGTGGAAGTGCAAGGTGGGTGTTTCTAATAAAGTGGCCGGTGAATGCAAGTTGCACACACTGACGAACGTTTATCTATAAAACTGGGAAAATACAAGTTTCATGGCTGCTGCTACTGTTTTAGCTATGCCACATACTTTAGCCTGTGTTTAGAGATAATAGTGCAAAGTTGAGATAATCAAGTCTGTTAGAGATCATTTAACAGCTCCACCCTGTTTAAGGCAACCGTGTCATGTGTGTGATGATTTAGGCATCCGGTTAGCACAATGCTAATTTGTGGGCTACAGGCCAGAACTTAGACACCAAACAAGTCTTAATTGAGTACATTAAGAGTGGAACTGTGTAAACAGCCCATTTAAGTGCGCATCTCTTATGTATTGGTAACACCTGCTGGGTCAGGGTTCTGTGTGAAGACTGCACTGGATAATGATGTTGGGATGTTTTCCAGGACATTTGAAAAGCGCTGATGACGCGTGCCTCGCTTCCGCCTATAGAACGACTGTTTTGGGGGCCAAACACTTCACACAAACGCTGATGTTTTTCTTGCGCTCCGTACAGAGTCATGATCGGAGAAAAGGAAACACGGATTTGAAAAAAAAGAGAGGTGTGGAGAGGTGGACAGGGTTTGAGAAATGGAGCCGCTGTCCTCAGTGCACCGAAGGGGCCTGGCGGGGGGAGGGGGGGGGGGGGGGTTGACATTTCAGATGAATGTGATTGTACTTTGTCATTAAAACAATGGAGCTCAGTTGAGCTCACTTAGCGTGTGTGTCGGGGGAATGTGTGTGTGTTATGGGTCTGGGGTGAAAGGTCATGTGTGGGTACATATATATATATATATACATTTAGAGGTTTTAGGCACTTGTGAAAATTCTAATCATAAAATCTGAGCATGTATTTTCTCAGAAAAGCACTAAGTATAGAGCAGTATAAATAAGATTAATATAGTATGTAATGATTTCTTCTATATTGGAATATTATATCAAGCAATTCCAAGCCTTTCTTTGAGGAAGCCCAGTATAATACTTATTATATTAACATCCTGCAGTTCTCAATATATCAACAGCAACCACCTAGTAACCACCTGGTTTGCCACAGCAACAGCTTAGCAAGCACCTGGGATACCATAGCAGCCCCATACCAACCATCTGGGAAACCACAGAAACCACATAGCAACCATCTAGGACACCATAGCAACCGACTAGCAACACCTTAGCAACACCTTAGCAACCATCTTGGGTGCCACAGAAACCTCCCAGTAACTCCCGTGCAACCACCTGAGATACTATAGAAACCTCTTAGCAACACCCTAGCAACCATCTAGGACACCACAGAAACCTCCTAGCAACACCCTAGCAACCACCTGGTATACCATGGCAACCACCTAGCAAAACCTTAACAATCTAAATCTGTGCAATCACTCTGGATTTTCTTTCCAGGAAGAGAATTTCCAGGAAATTCACTTTTCTAGTGGTAATTATCATCCAATAGGCCAATCAATACATCAGTGCCACATTAAATCAATGTGCCAATAGTGAAATGTAACAATTTCTCACAAGATATCAGTTACTCTTTGAAAAAAGGAATTTTTATATTTTTACTTTATATTTTTTAATGGAATCACATTTAAAAGCACTTGTGGATTATTTCAGACACGAAGCAAGAGTGGAAATTGATTTTCTCTTCTCTCTCAAAGATGAAAGCTTTGAGTACTGTTTACCAGGTCTTCCAGGCGGTTGTAAGGAGTTCCATTTTCTCTGTAGCTCTTAATCATGTTTTGGAAATATCTTCTGAAAAACTAATAACTTGTACTTAATGGTAGTTTTGACTGGAAATTAAACAAACAAAGTGTGCTGTCTGAAGTTTGCACAGGATTGAATACTGTAAAATGTAACACATTTTAATAATACTTCTGGTATGCCAAAAAGTGTGGACACGTTGCCACACAAACCTGAAAGCGTAATAGATTCACCCCAGGCTTAACACTTGGCAAGGTGTTCCTTTCATCAAATGCTGCTCCTTTTTCTCTCCAAACATACCTTTAGTAACTGTAGCCAATACATTCCTTTTTCACTTCATCAGTCTACAGTACTTGTTTCCACATTCCCTCCAGCTTATCTAGATGCTTTACATGCTTCAGATGTTGACTTCAGATATTCTTCTGATGATTCTTCCATGCAGATCATTCCTGTGTCACTCTTGTGTCAACTAAACTGTTGTGCAGGTCATGCGCTGTCATACGGGGGTTTTGCTTTGCATTTCAGGCCTTTTTCTGAGAGATTTCTTTGTCTTCCAGATCTTGTCATGTTATTCCCCAGTTCCCTTTAACTGCTATTTCCTAACAGCAGTGGAAGCTGTGAGCTGAAAGCACTTTGATATCTTTTTGAATTAGTTTCATTTCCAGACCTTCTTCGTCTTTTCACTACAAAAATCAACAGTTTGGCCTGGAGCGCCCAGACTGAAGTGTATGTATATATGAGTGATTGTGTGTCTGTATAATGAGGGTCCTCTTACTGAGGATGTCCGCTTGTCCACCCTGTACACATCAGAGGTACCAAGCACACACACACATACAAAAACACACAAACACTCTCTCCATGGCTGTTATTAATAGGGCGTAGTGTATTTTAGAGTATTTTTTCCTGAGCTGGTTGAGTTGTCTCTGAATCTGTAAGTATGTACAGGTTATTTTTAAACCTCACTGCTATTATGAAAAACAAAACTTAAAAAAAAAATCTTGTACCTCACCCAAAGCATGGGAAACTTATGTGTGCTCTCTGTTTGTGTGTGTGTGTAAGTGTGTGAGAGGGAAACTCTCTTTAAGATCGAGGTACTTTCCTTTTTTCCTGGTTTGCAGAAGGCTGATGTGAACATGTTGTTGTTTTCAAAGAGAATGAACGATAAGAGCTATTGCGTCTGGCCCTGTGTGAAGACATGTTTGTTTTTGTATCACTTTCAGGACAAAAATGACGCTCCAGTAAAATCAGAAAAAAAACAGGATAGAACCTACGGCAGTCAGTTATATATAGTATATAAACTGACCAGTTTCTACGCTGGTTGGCCATTTTATCAGCATATAGGAGTAGTTTGTAGTTACAGACTGTAGTCCATCTGTCTTTCTGCATACGTTGTTAGCCCCCTTTCACCCTGTTCTTCATTGGGCAGGACCCCAATGGATCCTCACAGAGCAGTTATTTGGGGGGTGTATCAATCCCATCATTGCAATGTTAGTATGTGTTGCACTGGTGTAAGTGAACCAGGCACAGCATTGCTAGCCCAAACCCTGAAAAACAGCTCAGATCATTATCCCTCCTCCACCAAACTTTATTGTAGGTGCTATGCGATCGGTTAGTTACGGGTCTTCTTGCATCTATCAAACCTAGACTCGTCTGTCTGATTACCAGATAGTGAAGTGTGATTCATCACTCCGGAGAACATGTTTCCACTGCTCCAGAGTCCAATGGGGGCGTGTTTTACACCACTCCAGCTGACACTTGGCATTGCACATATTGATCGTAGGCTTGTGTGCAGCTGCTCAGCAATGGAAACTCATTTCATGAACGCACAGTTCTTGTGCTGATATTGCTTCCAGAGACAGTTTGGAACTCTGTAGTAAGCGATGCAGCAGAGAATATGTGATTTTTATGCTCTATGTGGATCTGAACTTGGTGGCTCCACTCTGTGAGTTTATTAGCACTTACAGTTGGCTGGGGCAGATCTAGCAGGGCAGAGATTTCACTAACTGACTTGTGGCAAAGGTGGCATCCTATGACAGTGCCATGTTTGAAGTCACTGAGCTCTTCAGCATGACCCATTCCTCTGCCACTGTCTATGGAGATTGCATTGCTGTATGCTTGATTTAATACAGTAGTTAGAATGAATATGGCTGAAATACCTGAATTCCACATTTAGAAGGGATGTCCACATACTTTTGGCCAGTGTATAGTGTATATAGGACCTATTTTTACATATAGGTATTTACACATATAATACATATGGAACATTATATGTATCATCAGAGCCCAAAGAAAAACAAGTATCTCCAAAATAGTAACTTTACAGGAGAGGGCAAAAACATTCTTTACTTTCAATGTAAGTTAATAGAAATTGGTTTTATTCTAAACAGATTTGGACCATTTCTGTTGGTCTAATCGTCATTAAATTTTCACACAATGTAAAGGACAGCTGTTGAGCTCAAGTGAGGCAGAAAAGTAAAAATCGCAAAAAAAATGGAGATACTTTTTCATATTTCATCAAATATGACAAGTACATTCATATTTACGCATATGTAATATAGATGGAACACTTTAATATTATATACTTTTATATACTATATATATACGTACTTTCTAAGTTATATAGGCACATATTTCTGAATCACATGTGTTGCCAAGGTATGTAAACAAACTTGTGCGTGTGTGTGGGAAGGTTGGAAAACCCTGTAGTCAGCATCAGCGCTCTGTAGGAGGTTAATATAGACTAGAATATAGTTTCTCCACTCAGCAGGACATTTCTGTGTATATAACAGAGGAACTCAATCACAGCCAAAAGATAAAATCACCATTATTAGACAATATGGTGAGGAAAACATTTAACCTGAAGTTTCCATTGAGAGTAACATTTGAACAGCAGTGCCACTCAAAGTTTGGACGTGAGTGGACATACTATTTTATTATTTTCTACATTATAGAATTATAATGAAGACTTTAACAGCTATGAAATAACACATAAGGAATTCTCCACTGACCAAAAAAGGGTTAAACAGGCACACTCTCTCAGACATACAACTCTTAACAGTCTTATCTAATCAGACACTTATTCCTGTCATAACACCTAACAATGAGGCTTTTCCCAGTCAAATTATATCTGTGAAAAAAATATTATGAGGCCTTTACTGAGCTGAATTCACCCTGGTATGTATAATAAGTAATTCCAAGAAATTCCAAGAAAGCCCAACAATTTAAATTTGTAATTTTATTTCTGAAGCAGCTTATTGGACTGAATTATAATTTACTAACTCACTCCCTCACATTTACCAGTCTGAAGATTGTCCACAAGGACAATCATTAGCACTCAAGTAGCTTTTGTGTGCATCAGTGAAGGAGAGGAAATGGCATGAATCAACTAGAGGACAATTACCACTTTGTAAAATATGTTTAAAATATTTTAAAAACCGCTGTTCTATTTTTGAGCACTTTGGAGCTTTGGAATTTGAAATGGTGCCTCATGTACATTTGTGAACAGCCAATAAGCTTTCAGGATTCACTCACAGACACCATCTGCTATTCTGCCGTCCTGCATTTTATATAATGGGGGTTATAGGAAGAGGCTCCTCATAATGCAGCCTAAGCCAAAGATGTAGGATTCAAAACACAACAATAACATAAATTATAAAGAATGTTATTTGAAGTGATATTAAGCTCAGTGGCATAGTAAATATACCACAGTTACCTAACGAAATGCTAACAGGCAATTAGCAAAGTCTTTGCAGTGGTATATGAGGAAAATTGATATGGAGAATCAATAACTAACTGGAAAATGAAGGTGTGCTGGGTGGTTTGAGGCTGGAGAAAACTTGTTAGTGGCTAGCAGATAATCCCAGTGGTGAATAACACAAATCATCTTCTATTTTAGAAGATAAGTAGCCCCACTTAGCCTTGATGCTGTCTGACATGAGGTGCTAAGAACAGGCCTTTTGGGAACTGCTTGCTGGGCAGCATTACAAAGAATGCTTTCTAGGTAATTTTTGGGAAATAAATGATTACATAGTTATTAATTTTACTACATCAATCTATAAACTGTAAAATTTCAGGATTTGAAGCATAAGCTTTCATATCAAAAAGACGGTAGAGCAGTCATTGTGGTGTCATACATGTACGTCACTGAAAAGTGTACTGTTGTGGTTAAGTTTAAAGTCTGTTGGGTGGGGTGGTGGTGGTGATAGAGGTGGGGCCACTGTCTGGCAGGTTGTCTAACGAGGGGGATGTACCGTCATAAATAAAACACTTTGTTTATTCACGCTCTGAGACGCAAACTGTATGCGTGTGTTGTTCTCACGACCATTGAAACGTCAAAATTGTTTACCTACAGGAAAGGCCCTGTCAGTCGCCGCGATGACTGTTTACAAAGTCCGTGACATCATCAGACGTATTTATAACCGCTGTTAGTGTCTTAAAGAAGCCAGAGGAAGACAGGTACTATTCCACACAATGGAAAATAAACGGATATGATTATTACTTAACTACACACAGAGAAATATTTACACAATCGCACAAATATCTCGGCCTCGCTGGGATGCACAAAGTGATTAATATCCACTAGGAAAGCGAGGGGTTGAATCAGTGGCTGCCCGCTTTCCTGCACATCCCACCTCCAGGAAACACATTTAAAAAAGATCAGGAGGAAAAAGTTCGTCGTCCAAGTCCTGCGAAGCTCCAGCACTCAGGAGAGTTATTCAGACATGTCAGTGATCACTCATGTGATAATTAATCAAAGACAGGCAAAGTGTCCATTTTTACTGTACTAGTCAACAAGAGATCTTTGGGATTTGGCGACAGGCCTGATATCCTTGTGACACCTTGATGTCTCTATGGAATATGATAAACATCCTAATGGCATTTTGAGTCTGACTGGATATCTTGATAATATCTTTTTGGAATTTGAACACAGGCCTGATATATTTGTGATATCTTCATGGAATTTGTACATGGGCCTGATATATTTATGGTATCTTGGTGGAAAAATTGGAGATAGGCCTGATATCTAAATGATATCTTCATGGAATTTGTACATGTGTCTGATATCTTTATTTTTTTTATTTAGCTGATACTGTATATTCATGGTATCTTGATGGAAATTGAAGCTATCTTGATCAAATCTGGAGACAGGCCTGATATCTTAATGATATCATGATTGGATTTGGAAATGATATCTTGATGGTATCTGGACGGAATTTGGAAATGGATTTCTTGATATATCAAAGGAATATGGAGTTAGGCTTGATGCTTTGATGATATCTTAATGACATTCCGAGATTGGCCTGATGTGTTGATATTATCTTGATGGAATTTGGAGAAAGGCCTGATATCTTGGTAATATCATGATTGGATTTGGATATTCAAATGATGTCTTTTGATATGTTGATGGACTTTGAAGAGAGGCCTGAAACCTTAATGATAGCTACAAGGAATTTGTACATGAGCCTGAAAATCTTCATAGTATTTTCATCAAAGGTGGCGATAGGACTAATACATTCATGGTATCTTGCTGGAAACTGAAGATATCTTGATGTCTCAAAGGAATATGGAGATACTCTGATGATATCTTTATGGCATTTTGAGATTGGCTTGATGTGTTGATAATATCTTGGTGAAACTTAGAGAAAGGCCTGATATCTTGATGATATCATGATTGGATTTGGAAATTGCTATGATATCTTGATGATATCATGACTGGATTTGGAAATTGCTATGATATCTTGATGATATCATGACTGGATTTGGAAATTGCTATGATATTTTGATGATATACTGATGCACTTTGAAGATAGGCCTGATATCGCATTGATCCTCACGCAATTTCAACATAGACATGATGTCTTGATAATATCTTGATTGACTTTAAAGATAGACCTGATATCTTAATGATATACTCATAGAATATGGAGATGGGTCTACATGTTGATGATGATTTGATGAAATTTGAAGATCAGCCTAGTATCTCTTGGAATTTAGGAATAATTCCGAGTGGAATTTAGATTTGTATAATGCGTGACATATTCATGGAATATGGAGATGATATCCTGATATCATTGTGATATCTTGATGGAATTTGGTGAGTTTCCTGATATGTTAATATCTTGGCAGAATTTGGATTTAGGCCTAACATTATCTTGTTGGAACATCAAGATTGGTCTGATTTCTTTGACATCTTAATCGAATTTGGCGATTGCCCTGATATCTTGTTAGCATTTTAAGATTGACAGTATGCTCAGTGGAAGTGATTGGGACAGAGTTTGCAGTGTCAGTGTGGGGCCCCTTCCTGAGAGGTTTGCTAAGAGAAGGATAAATGAGATATGCTGTTTGTTCATGTGCAGGTTATGTAAAGACCGCGTAGCGTCCAAAATCATTTTAAATCTAAACAATTTTAAATTGTAAGAAATCTCTTCATTACTCTTCTCTCTTTAAGAGACGAGGGAAATCAAGCTCCATATTGTGTTTGACGTTATAAAGTGTCATAATATATCTTAGGATGTATTGTACTGTATCACAGGTGTTTCATAATAAAACATCTGCAAAAATCTTGATGCAAACAGCACCAAAGGACATGTTGGTTGCTTAGATTTGGCAATGTGTGCCATTCTTAAGTGTGTCTGGCAAAACAATCACCATTCAGAGCGAACAAAAGATCAGCACATTAAACAAGACAGAAACAGAAAGAAAGCGAGAGTGACTGAGTGAGCGAGCGAGTGAGAGAGAGTGCTAATGAAAAAAGCCAGATGCTGAAAGTTCTCCCTAGACGTTCCCTCCATGAAGGTGCTGATGGTTCCCCCACAGCGTTCAGTAATGAGAGGAAGCCTGGAACTTGCTTCTGGGAATTCCATTGTGGCCTTCCGAGATTTCCCAATTTCCCCTGTTCCGCCGGGATTTGCTGATTGGAATGTCTGATGAATCAATTACCTACAGTAGTGAACACAAGCCAAAGGGAAGACCAAACATGATGGAGGGGCTTGATGTTTAAGAATGAGGGTCCACAGCCAACTTAAAGAAAACGCCCAGGCATGTACGTCCACTTTTTGTTTGAGTTCACTAAAGCGTTCTGCCTCACAATCCAAAGCCTGGATATACAGAATGAACAGTTAGTCAACAATAGATAAAGAGCACACTTTCTACTTAGTTGCTGATTTTAATGCACCATAACTTTTATGTTATGTAAACAGTCCATGTTTTAGATTTTTTGCCCAATATGTTAAATTTAGTAAATAAATAATAACTGTGCATTAAGACTGTGGATTTCCATGAAAAACTTCAAGAAAATTCAATTTACTTTATGTGGCCTTAGAAAATTTCAAAGTTGTACCCAGCTATTTTTTTTTGTTCTAAATTTTTAACATTTTCCTTTTGAACTGAACTGAAATACTAACTGGGTATAAATACATGAAAAGTATTATAGTATTAATATTATCAATATTATAATTTTTGCTCAATTTATTTTTTGTACATCAGATCATGCAATATATAATTTGTGAATTTTAATTTGAAAAGTATTCCTATATATATATATATATATATATATATATATATATATATATATATATATATATATATATATATATATATATATATGGCATCTCCAAGGTTTTAGAAAAGCTTATATTTGTATTAAAAAGTGTAGTTTATTTTTGTGAAATGTTTATACAACTTTTTATCCTTAAAAATGAGCATTTATTTATACATTTATTCATTCATTCATTTATCATTTCTTTTTTTGAACATGCACTGTTTCACTATAAGAGGCCCAGTATAAGAAGTAAGAAGTGTTAAAGCTGAAAAAACGTGAATTTCCAAATGAACATTTAGAGAATCTAGAAAGCTTGTTCCTGAGATACAACTGACTGAAAGATTATATTTCCTGGATGAGATATTGCACTTCCTGCGATAAACGAACCTGTTGAAGGCAAATTTTAGCTCAGTTCAGTCATTCTGTAAGTAGTTCAATTCATTCTGTAAGCAATTCAATTTAATATTCAGGGTCCAATTTAGAATCTCAAGAGGCAAACTTTAAAATTAATAACTAAAAAACTAAGTGGGATAGGGCCTTGAAATTTTGCACAGTTGCTTGAATCAAATTTATGTTTTTGCTTGAATCTATGGCATGACTGGGACAGGGCATGGGCTGAACATATGATTGAAAATGTGTTGAGATATATATATATGTATATGTGTGTGTGTGTGTGTGTGTGTGTGTGTGTGTGTGTGTGTGTAACATGCAATTTTAGCACATAGTTCATCTATGGGCTGTTTTTTTAATGTCCATATCTAGTTTAGCCCAGAGAAGAGGGATGAGGAATGAGTGATAAAGTGAACGGCAGATGAATTTGTAGAGATTCTAGATTTCAGAGCTACTCATATCTTGATGTCACGCTTGTGTAAGTCAGTGAGTGTGTGTGTTCGCCTGTGTCAGTGTGTGTGTGTGTGTGCTATTCTCAGATGGCGCGCTTTGTTAGAGATGAAAGCAGGTGGCTGTGTGAGAGAGGAAATGGCCGCCTGCGCTGGTTTGTAAACTTGGCTCTAATCGGAGGATCCGTTTGGCACCTCGCAACACAACAGGAAACACCCATTTACTCCCCGAAAACCCTTTCACCCCAAAAAAACCCTTTCACCCCAAAAGGAACCCGTCCCAGCAAAACGCCCCACTCAACCTAAACAGGCCCTTTCACCCCAAAACGCTTTGTTTACCCAGAAAGCCCAGCTGATCCCAAACGTTCCACCCGTGCAAAACATCCCCTTTACTCAAAACATAGTTCATCCCAAGAAAGCCGTTACCTCATACGATAAATAATACACTGTTTGAGTCCTTTTCCCGATAATAAGATGATAAATAAACACACAATTCACACACAAAGTCCTTTTTTTTTGGTTTATTGCCCAGTCAATGGGTTGTTTTTATTATCTTCACTAAAATTCTTAAAGATTTCCATTAACACGTTTGTATCAAATACATTCAGTCCATGTTTTATTCAAAGTGTTCTGTAAGGAGCTGTACATACATACGTAAGGAACTGAAAAGATATTACAGTTCAAGACCAGCTAGAATGATACATATACTCATATGATGACTAATGTTTCTGCATATATTTATTTCTTTATTAATTTCCAGTTTTCTTCAGTCCCTCACCCACCCTACCACATGATGCTACTAAGCTTGCAGGGTGACGGCTAGAATGTCTATACCCAAGCTCCACCACCATTTTTCGAAACTGCTGCTAAGCTAATGCATCACTGGACAGCTCGACACGCATCTGTATCAGCTAACAGACACCCCCATTGACTAGCATTGCGCGAGAGGGAGGACCATCCCACCCACCCAGATGGCCAGTTATCACTTCTTTTTCAGCCATTGGCTTTCTTGTACAAAAACTAGTATTCAGCTTCATCTCTACTGTGAAGAACATTTCCCATCACTTCAGCTGTTTGGATCTAGTTTATGGTGTTTCCCCTCATGAGACATCTTTCTGTAGCATCTTGGATGCCAAATGAAGTTATGCTATGACTAAAGTTTGGACGACCGTGCCTGAAGCTTCACCTCTTTTTGCTTGTGTCCTAGCTAGCATCCCCTTTATCCGGCACATTGCCGTTCAAAAGATTGGAATCACTATTATTAATACTACCAAACCAGTTTTATTGCAGATACATGTATGAAATGATTAGTAGGACGATATAAGAAGAAGAAATGATAATCATAACTGAAAAATCATCATGAAGTTGTAATAAATTAGCATCCAGAGTGCCTGACTGGATAAGACATTACTATAAATAAATAACTCCAGTTTACTGTAATAGCCTGAAATAGTGAACATCAAAAAACACCTTCTGATATCAAGTTTATAACACTGCAGAAGTTATTATTGAAATATTAAAGACAATCAGTAAAATCAGGCCAAGTGATTCCAAACCTTTGAACATTAGAGTACAAGACACACTTACGACGGTCTTTCCTTGGAACTACTTCTGCCTTGTTTTCATTGTTTTCTCATGAAACCTACCAGCCCTAAAAGAAGGGCATGTTGACATCAACTTGCAGCAAGATGCCCCTCCATAACTCCACTTCTGTTCTCCCACCACTGCCCCCTACTGTTCCTCCAGACTCCAGTCTCCTTAACACCTCAGTAGATGTTTTTGCTTGATTTAGGTGAAATATGTTGGTGGAATAGGGAATGAGCAGTACCTTGTTCCGGGTTCCTCACATACATGCTCATTCACTGCTGTCCAATCGATTAGCTTTATATGACAGATGTTTTTCAGCAAAAGAACTGTGGACAACAGCCCCTCGCTAATGCAAGGAAGGAACTACCCACGGTTGCTTCATCATAGCATGAACCCATAAACACTTTTTCAAAGAAAGCATGTCGTTGCTGTCGGACGAAAACCTCGTATCTCCAAAATAGTAACTTTACAGGAGAAGGAAAAAACATAGTTTCCTTTTAATGTAAGTCAATGGAACCAGACGTCTTTTTCGAGTCAATTCAGGCTGTTTGTGTTTGTCCATCCATCATCACATTTACAAACAACGTAAAGGACAACAAACAATTTCAAATGATGCCATAAACTGAAAAACAGCAAAAATGGAGATACGAGGTTTTTGTGCGACAGCAGCGATTTATTTTTGTGTTTTTTTCCAGACACAGCACACGCGGGCGTTGATAAGGTTAAACGGGACGAGACCCTGTCTCCTTTCACCAGTGCACTCCATTGTTCAGATGGACTTGGGATGGTGCTCTGTCTCCATTCGCTGTGACAGACACAGGGACTGATGACTTGGCAGTCACTAGGTCTACTTCCTGTTAGCTGTGTTAATAATGGAGAGTACTTCCTGTTTGAGTCCTGCAAGCCACAAAAAAAAGAAAAGAAAAAAAAACAGCGAGGGACACGGTTGCGTCTGTTTTCTTCTTTTTTTGCCCCCTTTTCTGTCTTCAGACGCATTCCTGGACTGCATTTATTCAGAGGCTGCTAAAATGTTATTGGTAATAAGATTCTGCGTAACATGGGTTACACTCCCCAGAAGCTGGGTGAACTGGTTGACCATTGATTAGCTGAGCGGTGACTGATCTGTGTAATGTGTTCACTGATCACTGCTGGATTTTTGCAATGCTGATGAATTGATTTCTTACTGGTTGACGTTTGTGATGTGCTGGTTAGTTACAGACTGACTTGTGTAATATATTAACTGGTCACTACACTGTGTGTTGACATTTCTCATTGACCTGTGTAAACAACTGACTGGATCCTGCTGGACTTGGGTATGTTGTTAGGTATGACTTGGGATGCTGGTCACTGATATTGCATGGTTACTGGCTGACCTGCCTAATGGGTGACTGGTTACTGGCTGTGTAATGTGTTGACTAATGACCTGTGTAATATGTAACTAGGCCCTTCGTAGTGTGTTGACTGCTTTCGCTTGGACTTTGCATAAAGAGGTAACTGGATCCTGGTTGGCTTGTTTGGCATGTTGACTGCTCAACTGTGTAACATGTTCACTAGTCACTGGTTGAAGACGTTGCATGGTTACTAGTTGGCTTTCCTAATGTGTGGACTGGTTACTGTCTTGAGTAACATTTTGACTGGTGTTGCATGTTATTTGGTTGCTGGCTGACTTTGTAGCTTGTTAAGTGGTTACTGGTTGAGCTGTTGAACATGTTGGCTGCTTACCGGCTGACTTGTGTAATGTGTTGACTGGACACTACATTGTGTGTCGACTTATTTCTCATTGACATGCATGGTAACTGGATCCTGGTTGACTTGTGTAACATGTTGACTGGCTACTGCTTGACTTGTGTAGCCCGTGTTGTCAGGTTATTGGCTGATTGAGTAACGTGTTGATTGCTGACCTCTTGACCAGTTACTAGTTGACTTGTGTAACATGCTGAATGGCAGCTGGTTGTCTTGTGTAAAAATTTGACATTTTGGTTAGTAGTTGACTTGCATAAGGTTTTGACTGGCTACTAGCTGTTGTAGGTTACTGCTTGACTTGTTTATCATGTTGACTGGCTACTGCTTGACTCGTGTAACCCGTCGACGAGCTGACTGGTTACTGGTTGACTTGTATAACGTGTTGATTGGCATCGTCTTCTTTGTGCTTTGCGCTTCTTCTGGTGTGTCTCCTGTGGGGGCGAGCACTGGACACCCACGATGACACTGTCAGTGCAAAACGGATCAGAACAAGTCCCAGGCAGGGCATGTCAGTCGCCACTGCAATCTCAGAGAACAGGGCGTGGTCTCTGGGCATGTCGCTGATGTTCTCAAAGTCCCGGACGACAGCAAGGATCTCCTGACGCTCTGATTGCTGCACCATGCCCCTCACATTCAACACAGCAGCAACATGCTTCCTCCTGAGAGAGAGAGAGAGAGAGAGAGAGAGAGAGAGAGAGAGAGAGAGGGAGAGAGAGAGAGAGAGAGAGAGAGGGAGAGAGAGAGGGAGGGAGAGAGAGAGAGAGAGAGAGAGAGGGAGGGAGAGAGAGAGAGAGAGAGAGAGAGAGAGAGAGAGAGAGAGAGAGAGAGAGAGAGAGAGAGAGAGAGAGAGAGAGAGACCAAGGAAGTAAGAGATTGGGGAGACAGAGATAGAGACAAATAAGGGAGAATCTGAGACAGAAACACAGACTAAACAATTGAAGAAGCAGAAACAAAATAAATATTTTCAGTTGTCAACGTGTTGTGGATCAGATCGATAGACTGGGGGCTACTAAGGCCCTCTGTCTCTGAGTGAGGTCGTCCATCTACAACTCCATCATGCATCTCGGAGAAGCACTGCAGACGTCCTCTTTTTGCGTTGATCTAAAGCAAATGAGGATCTCAGTCTGAAATTTGTTGTCCTAAACTTGACTACAAAACCCAGTGATGTTATACTGCATGCCAGGAAGACAACAGCGGAGTTTCGAATTTTTCCTGCTTAATACACTCTCACACTCTCAAACTGACACTAGGGAGGTCCCCTCAAGGGTACATCTCGGGACCTTTACTCAGGGAACATAAGTGTACCATAATCCACTGAATTCATATTTTCTAAATTGCATTGACTCCACACCCGCATCTTGTCTCCAGCCTTTATATTTTATTGCTCTGTTTTAAAACATTTGGTTATGAAAAGGTACAAATATGTACTTTTCACCTGGAAGAACTTATTGTGCACAACTGGACCTTAAACCCACTTTGATTATATTTGATTTGATTATACACTGAACAGCCATGTCACCTACCTTGTACCTGTACTCTGTGCATTTCATCAGCTCCACTGACCATACAGGACACTTTGAGGTTCTACAGTTATAGACTGTAAAAAGCACTGTATAAATAACTGTCGTCCATCTGTTTCTCTGCACACTTTGTTACTCTGTTCTTCAGTGGTCAGGACCCCCACAGGACCCCCACTATGCAGGCACTATTTCGGGGGTGGATCACTCTCAGCACTGCAGTAACACTGATATGGTGGTGGTGTTGTGTTAGTGTGTGTTGTGCTGGTCTGAGTGGATCAGACACAGCAGTGCTGCTGGAGTTTTTAAACACCTCAGTGTTGCTGCTGGACTGAGAACAGTCCACCAACCCAAAATATCCAGCCGTCCTGTGGGCCGCGTCCTGTGACCACTGATGAAGAACTAGAGGATGACCAACACAAACTGTGCAGCAGCAGATGAGCTGTCGTCTCTGACTTTACATCTACAAGGTGGACCGACAATGTAGGAGTGTCTAACAGAGTGGACAGTGAGTGGACACAGCGTTTAAAAACTCCAGCAGCACTTTGTAAGCAAGGACTAAAAAGGACGCAGAGAAACAGATGGACTACAGTCTGTAATTACAGAACTACAAAGCGCTCCTGTATGGTCAGTGGAGTGTAGATAAAGGAGGTGGTCAGTGTATGGTCAGTGGACAGCAGGGTGTTGTCTCTGAACTGTTTGGTAACAAAGCTCAGCTAAAAGAGTCCGTCAACAACAGGAAACAGCAGCGATGTGGGGTGCAGAGAAGAGTTTGATCACTTTAGACAGCACTGACAGGACAGACAGACAGACAGACAGAGGGATCTTCGCCAGTGTTTCAGTGTGTGTGTGTGTGTGTGAGGAGTGTGGCACCAGTTGGTTTCCTGCAACCATGCAAGAACAGGAAGTAGTCCTCAGCTACTTCCTGTCTGCTGAGTCGGGTTGTGCGTCAGCAACCAGGAGCCCTGCCAGCCCGCAAACATACACACACACACACACACACACACACACACACACACACACACACACACACGTTGTGCTATTAGACACATCTGTGACCCTGTCAATCAAACCCTCATCATAACCACAAAGAGGATCAACACCATCAAAGAACATCACTCATCTCTCTCAGGCTCAGTGTGGCTTTATTAGCACGACTGTGAGATCCAGTATAAACAAAACATACAAAATCTCTCTCTCTCTCTCTCTCTCTCTCTCTCTCTTTACCTCTCTCTCTCTCTCTCTGTCTCTCTCTATTTACCTCTCTCTCTTTCTCTCTCTCTCTCTCTCTCTTTCTCTTTCTCTTCTTATTCTTTCATGTTAATAAATACACTATTCTGTGTTTTCATATGCAGCTCAGCTTGGATTGGGCTGTTTGGATTTTCATTGAGAGACACATCAGCTGAGTCTCCACAATCTCTGCTGTTCTACGCACGCACACACACACATACACACAGACACACTCACACAAACACACATACATATCTAAACATTAGAGGACAATGCAAGATTAATCTCAGTTTTTTATTCCAAATTACACATTTTGTTCAAACAGTAAACGAACACTAAACTGAGTTCGGACGTCCGTATATTTGGATAACCATAACTATCCGGCTCTCATTGTCTCTCTAGGATTTATTTGCTTTAGCTTTTAATAAACCATCTTCCTGTTATGTTTTCTTTGTGATTCTTATCTTGGAATTATTTTTTATTAAGCTTCATGTTTTTTGCGCATTTTTGTTTTTCATTAGTTTTTATTTTAGTGCTTTTCAGCTTATCCTTAATTTTCCTGTGATCTTCTATTCTTCTTATGTTTTTATACATACTTGTATTATTCTGTCCATGTAAAGTACCTCTATCTGGTTATTTTTATGAAAAGTTCTGTAAAAATACTGTTTATTTTTAATATTTTTATATAATTATTTGTTTATTATGACTTATGTGCATCCATGTCTTTTCGGGCCTCGCTCTTCCCGCTCATTCTGACTCAAATTGTCTTTTTCACATAAAAAGGTACCATCAGGGTTAAAGGTAATGTGTCTTTTGGAAAATAACATTGGCCTTAATATAGACCTTTGGGGGACCCCATAAAAGACTAAGGTACTGTAGCAATGGGGAGAGAACACATCCCCAGTATTCACTGAGAACAACTAAGTTTTTTTGATTGAATTTAACTTAAGACACCAAAGGGCCTGATTTTCCAAGTTAGCCACTGGTCAAATCAGGAGAGCCAAACAGAATGACCTCTGACTCTCATTAAATATATAAAAGGTTATTGACCATCTTTCATAAACAAGACACAGTCTCTTCAAAGCAGTATCATCTGCATGCGATGAAATGTAATATTAGTTTTTGGCCTAAAGGTAACATGTACATGGAAAATAACACCAGGCTTAAAATGGATCCTTGAGGGACCTCATAAGTGATTAGAATTTTTTTCTTCACATTCACTCAAGCATGGACTAACTTGGCATCAATGTGGGCCTCTTTGAGACCCCCGTACCACCTCTACGGTTCCAGTCAAAGCTCTATAACACATGCACACGCAGGGGAAGCTGGCATGGAGACATTCCTTGCAGGTCTGAGTGCAGGAGGACTATTTTCAGTGAGACATTCTCACATTCTTAGGAGTTCAGGAAGGTGAAGTGTTGTGAAAAATAGCGTGTGTGTGCTGAGGCAGGAAAGGGCAGGGTCAGGAGGTTTACTTATTCATGAATGAAGAGCATCCGTGACGGACAGAGTCCTGACCCGTGCTCTTCCGTCCAGCAGCTCCACGTTTCATTTGGCTGTTATGTAAAGTGATGAAATGCTGGGTGGTAAAGGGGTGAAGTGGAGATAACACCTGAAAAATGGGCGCTCATTTTCCTGCCTCGCGCCATCTCAAACATCCTGTCCCGCATGTCTGTGTGTACATTTGTGGAAAGTGCAAGTGTGCTTATGTCCAAAAGTTTATGAACCCTTTGGAATTATGGGAGATTCTGCATAAATAACTGATCTGATCTTCTTCTCAGTCATAAAAACCAATAAAATCTTATTTAACAAGGAACAGAGCCATATCTTTATTGACCAAATGTTTTAAACAATGAGATACGGTAGTCCAAACGAGATAAGAGGTCCGCATGATTCACCTTTTCCTGGTCACTGAAGGACAAAAACGATTTGACGAGGTGAAAAAAACTGCTCTGAACCAATGCGGAGGTATGCTTAATGTCCAAATTAAAGTTTTTTTTTTTTTACCTTAGGTTTATCCTAAAACACCAGGTTACACTATTTTCCAAAGTAGCCACTGGTTATATCAGGAGTGCCAAACAATATAACCTCTGACTTCCTCTCATATAGGACATAAAATGTTATTGACTGTCTTTTATATCCAAGAATCTCTTCAAAGCAGTATCATTAACATGACAACAAAACATTTTTTTTCTATTTGGGGTAAAGTTAACGGGTATATGAAAAATAACACTGGGCTTAATAAAGAGCCTTGAGGGCCCCCATAAGTGAGCAAGGGACTGGAGAGATAAGGGGACAACAGGTTCCCAGTATTTAATAAGAACATCAATGTTTTTGAGACACTAACCAATTTTCCAAGTTGGCTTCTGGTAGAATCAGGAGAGCCAAGAGAACACCTACAAATGAATGTATGAATGCCCTACAAAGATCAGTACAAGGGTGATAAAGAAACTGTATTCTTTGGAACTGTTTATATCAGCGATAAGACAAAGACTAAGTGTAGTATTCCTGGAATACTGTTATACAACTAACCACTGCTGACCTTGTCTATTCCTCTAAACATGATCTGGATTTTCGACATCTTTATTGGAATAGTGTTCGAGGAAAGATTAGACAGAAACTGAACTTTTGGTGACTGTTGTCTAGAGAACACAAAAGACTGTATACCAAAACTTCACTGAAACTGGGAAGGAACTGTTGAGTCAATCTGACTATGAAAGAAAACACAAGCATAAGATCAGCAGGATTAGATTTTGCCAGGTCCTGACCTCAGATCTATTGAAAACCTGTGTAGAGATCTGAAATGAGCTGTTTAAGCAAACCATTAACAAAATAAAGCTAAACTAAAACAAATTTGTATAGACGAATGAGTCAAGGTACCTTCCAACTGTGTTTTATTGAGGTTATTGCCAGTCTAAGATATTCTACTAGTATACTAGTTTACATTTTTAATTAAGATAGGATACTGTAAAATATCTGTTAAATGCAACTGATTTGTTATCATAACTTGGATGAAGATTTAGTCACAATTTACTAGCTCTTCATGGAGAAATATTGATAATTCCAAAGGGTCCAGTTATTTTTTTCTGCAACGTATGTATTTGTATTGCTCTATTTGATATTATTTTACCTATTTGGGTTGACTGTGGAAAATAACATTGGGCTTAATACAGACCCTAGGGGGACCCCATACATGATTAAGGGACTGCAAATGTGGGTGTTACAAAGGACCCAATTTTGTAACAGTGTGGGCATTTGCTGTTATATGTTTGCATGTATGTGTTTATTTCTTACCGAATATCTGGAAACTCTTTGACCAGCACTCCCACCTCCATCTGAATGGAGGGCATGTCCTCCAGGAGAATGATGTCGGCCAGGTGACCAATCAAATTATCCAGCCACGAACAGGTGGACTCCTGAAAGAGAGAGAAACAGAGAGTCATCAAGGGCTCTGTAGCAGGACTGCAGTTACAGTAAGTGGTCACTGTTTTATAGCAGTTCTGCAATGTGGCAACATGTAAATGCAAAAAAAGCATTAACTTACACCACTGTTTGTCCTGATTGCAGATCTTAGTTGAGTTATGCTTTACACTTTAGGCTATAGGCAACATACACTACATGGACAAAAGCATTGGGACACACCTCTTAATGATTGAATTCAGGTGTTCTATTTAGTCTTATTGCAACAGGTGTGTAAAATCAAGAACCTAGCCATGCAGTCTGCCTTTACAAACCCTCTTAGATATTGCTCGATCAACTGTGAGTGGTTTTATGGTAAAGCGGAAGTGTTTAGGAACCACAGCAACGCATCCACAAAGTGTCAGGCCACAGAAAGTTACAGAGTGGGTCGCCGAGTACTGAGACACACAGCTGACTCAATAATTGCGGAGTTCCAAATGCCTCCTCTGGCATCAACATGAGCACAAAAACTGCTTCATGGCATGGGTTTCCATGCAAGCCAAGCATAATGGCAAGCATCAGATCGGGTGGTGTAAAGTGCCACCACTGGACTCGGGAGCAGTGTAAGCGTATTCTGTGGAGTGATGAGGCTGGCAGCCTGATGGACGAGACTGGGTTAGGTGAATGCCAGGCAAACGTTACCTGCCTGATTGCATTGTGCCAAATGTAAGGTTTGGTGGAGGAGGGATAATGATATGGGGTTGTTTTTCAGGGGTAGGCCTAGAACCCTTATTTCTAGTGAAGGGAGATCTTAATGCTTTGGCATACCAATACATTTTGGACAATTATATGCTTACAACTTTGTGGCAACAGTTTGGGGAAGACTAGAACAGAGATTGCGAGCCAGGGCCTCTCATCTAACATCAGTGTCTGACCTCACAAATGCTCTTCTGGATGAATGGGCAAAAATTCCCACAGCCACACTCCAGAATCTTATAGAAAGCTTCCCAGAAGAGTGTAGGTGTCCCAATATCTTTGTCCATGATAAAATGCTAAAAGCTAAATGCTATGGTTGTTGAGCAATGTGCCTTGGACCATAATGCTTGCTAGCTGACCCCCTCTATTCCCACCTGGACAAAGGCGAGGTTGTGAGGTTTTGTGAACATCTGTATTATTTCACTCCAGTGGTTAAGCTGTCGAGCTGTTCGCAGTGATGGTCAGTGTCTGAAACTGACCTCCAGCACAAAGGCCTGGAGCTGGCCGGAGGACTTTCACATCAGACTTAACTATAAATATCCTCCCCCACATACACACACTAAATATCCTCAATAGCCTCGCAGGAATTAAAAGCTCGTTTTCTTCAATTCCACGGAAACGGTCTGCGCGAGGGAAAGCCTTCAAAGACAGCAGGCAGGAAGTGGCCGAGCAGTCGACTTCCTGTTTTCAGTTAAGGTGATGGATGGGTGATTTAAGTGGAGCAAAGGACAGAGACAACAACAACAATAACTCCGCACATGCAGCCATAAAACAGCTGACTTTCTCTCCGAGGGTCCCGCATTGTCTCTCAGATACTCTTCCGCTCAAAAATCCGGTCAAAATTCATCCATTATGTTTCGGTTGAAGTAAGTTAGAGCTGGATGCAACCAAACATGGGTACATGCTTAAAAACGATGGTTCTTCAAGGGTTCTTTAGCAAAGAAAAGGGTTCAACATAGAACCATGAACACTCAAAGCACCATTTGCATCATGAATAGGTTCTTCAGATTGATGAAGTGCTTTATATGGTTCTATACAGGATCTTTTCGAAAAGGGTTCTATATAGCACCAAAAAGGCTTTTCTATTGCTACAGACTTGACATCTCATCAAAAGAAGAACTCTTTTTGGTGCTACATGGAACCCTTTTCAAAAAGACTCTGTATAGAATCATCTACCGCACGTTCTCTGTCATAAGGAAACTTTTAGCAATGCCAAGAACTCTTTAATCATGCAAAGGGTTGTTTGAATATTCATGGTTCTATACAGAACCCTTGAAGAACCATGACTTTTAAGAGTGTAGAACATACTTTTGGTCATTTCCTCATGTCCATGTAGCAACATCATTTTAACACCAATCAGACAGATGTTTCTCAGATGTTTGCTGTTTTTATACAAGTGCACTGAGTTTTGGCTGTAAGTCACATTATTGTCTATTAAAACTGCTTTTCTTTACTCATATATACAATATAAATAATGAAGGGTGTCCATATCCCATACATATGAATTAAAAACAGTTTTGGAGCTTTTGTATGCTCTGATTAATCCTAACCCTCACCCTGACCCTAATCCTAACCCTCATAGTGCAGCTGTCGGAACCTTGTATCTCCAAAATGGAAAAAACATACTTTACTTTAAATGTAAGTCAATGGAACCAAACGTTTTCCCAAGTAATTTTGAGTCACTTATTTTGGCCAATTCATCATGAAATTTACTCACAACGTAAAGGCCAACATGCTTTTTCTAATTATAAAAAAACAAAAAAACAACAAAAATCGAGATACAGATTTTGTTCTGACAGCAGTGATATGTTTTTGACCTGCTACTGAGAGTCCGCCGGGTGTTTGTTTCATTTGAAAAGGACCCCTAAAAATAAAATACCACCTAATATTTTTCTATATTTAGGTTGGAAAGCTAAAAAAGAAACTTACTTTTATTTAGCAAAAGCTAAAATGCGTAAAGCTGTTGCTGGAAAACTGCTTTTTCCATTCCTGGGCAACAAACCTCTTTAAATACGGTCCCAGCCAACAATCCAGCAAGTCTTAATTAAGGTTAATTAACTTTTCATGGGCAGTATGTTGTGTGTTTATGTGCACGTACCAGGTCTTTGAAGAGGGCTTTGATCTGTTTGGCCTCGTCCTGCAGGCGGAATGCCAGCCTCTTTCTCATTTTGAGGGATGTACAGATGACCCGCCCCCTCATGATGGCCCGAACATACTCCACCATCACCCTCCTGTGCACCTCGTTCACCAGCGTCTGTCAATCACATTTACATTCAGGGGTCTTTATCAGGGACTCTCTATCTATCTATCTATCTATCTATCTATCTATCTATCTATCTATCTATCTATCTATCTATCAGTTAATCAATGACTCAGTCAGACAGTCAGTGAATCAATCAATCATTCAGTCAGATAGTCAGTGAATCAATGAATCAATTAATCATTCAGTCAGACAGTCAGTGAATCAATGAATCATTCAGACAGTCAGTGAATCAATGAATCATTCAGTCAGACAGTCAGTGAATCAATCAATCAATCAACCAATCAGTCAACGAATCAAACATCTAACTGGCCAATCAATTCATAAATCATACAGACAATCATTCAGGCAATAAATAACTCACAGTCAGTCAATACTCAGCACTTGCAGCACTGGGACTGTGAATCGCCGACCTCACAGTGATTCGATTCGATTATGATTCTTTACGAAACGATCAAATTCAAGTGTTGCTGAGCAGCATTTAACTGAATGTTTAATTTCCTATCAGCCTGATCAAAGTTAATGATCAATTCTGGATAAATGATCAATTAGAGCGAGTTATTTATAATAATACATCTGTTTAATAAAGGCAGAGTGAAGTAACCCCAACATCACGAACACTTCCTACGGTGTGAGTGCCTCTCATTTGAGCGCGTGTGCGGTACCTGATATGGGGGGCAGTCCATCCTGCGGAACTTTTTAAAGTGCTGTTTGATGGAGGCCTCGATGCTTTCGTAGGCCTCAGTGTTATTCAGCCATTTCTTCCTCAGCAGCTTATCGAAGAAGGGCTGCAGGACAGAGGAAACACACCTGTCTGAGGTTTGAGGCGACGGTGTGAGCACTTTCGGTTTATCATGTTATAACACTGTCTAATGAGATGCTGCAGCTCATCCTGTGAGTCTACTGTATGGACAGCTTGGCTAACGCTGTAGTGCGCTTGGTTATAATGTGTCATTGTGTCTCTTTTGGCTTTTTTTATGAGTGAACTCATTCCGAGACCAGTGGTTACTGAGCGTTTGACCATATGAAGGTAACCGTAGGCAAAATATGCAAAGGCTTCGCTGCGCTGGGGGCCTCCACGTCATTGTTGCATCGAAGACAAGAATAAATGATTCTTACTGTTATTATGGATACATTGGATGCAAAATTCAGAGCATCTCAACAACTTAAATATGAGAATGTGTTCTCATTTGGAAAAACAGGCGTCTCTATTTTAATTCATGTTCATAAATCATGTTTATTTTATTGTGCTTTCCAAGCAACATCAATCAAACTGCAGCTGGGTTGTGTTGATTACGTAATTATGTAAAAATAACTGATAAAATACAGGAAACTCACAAAAAATTTAGTTTTTTGGCAAAAGCTGTGTGTGTGTGTGTGTGTGTGTGTGTGTGTGTGTGTGTGTGTGTGTGTGTGTGTGTCATATCTTACCTTAATGTTCTCGAACAGTCTGTCGGTCAGAACCCGTACGGACTGGTTGATGATGCGTTCGAGTGATGAATGCGCTCTCTGGGACGAGTCCTCACTGCCCAGAGGATCACACTGCCTGCAGCGCTCCACAAAACTCCTGCATTAGTTCAAAAAGAAAATCTCATTTTATTTTGAATCATAAACGTTTGAATCGTTTTATTCTAACATGCTTTATCAACTTCACTGCACAGTTGATTTATTTATAGTGCAAACCTGAATTGTTCGCTATTTTTTGACGTAACAGAGTTTCATACACAGAATTCTTCATTCTGTGACGTCACATCGTGATTTTATGTGACTCCATCAATTTAGAACTCATCAGCTTAGCCCCGCCCATTCTTACTGAAGTTATAAGGAGTGTTTCAGGTCTAAGTGTTTTGAATGAGGCACAATACATAGCAGCCAATCAGAACAGAGCTCATTTACATACAGCAGTCTTAAAGGCACGGTAACAAATACAGGCAGTTTTACTTTTCAAGGTTAAAGAGAGGTGATGAAAATGATTTATGACTGTTTTAATATATTAATCCGTACAAATGTTAAAAGTGGACATCAGGAAAAATGTAGGACAAGAACACTTTAATGTGTGTTTATGATTTCTGGACAAGTTAATCTAATCTAATCTAATCTGACGCAGTGGAGGAACTTCTATAGTCTTTAGATACAAAAGATGTTCTTAGTGCAAGATTTCTTTAGATTTGATTCCAAGTAAGTCCAGACTATTTTTATTTGTCTGTTGGTTTCCTTACTGGATCCCGCTTTGTTATCTATTTAATAAGCACAGGCTCGCAGCTGCGTGTCCAGCCGTACCTGAACGGAGGAACACAGTTCGCCAGCGCGATGGTCCGGGAAACATAACCGTCACCTCGGTCTCCAAACTCTGCCTGAGTCTCATGGAACATTTCCACCTTTCTCTGGAAACTGAGTGCAAACACACGGACAAGTACACACAAATAAAAACATGCAGCAAAACAGTTAAATTACTAGAGCAAAAATATATCATGGTATATTATATTGACGCTGCTGGACTGGTTAGAGTAGCTTATCTAATTATCGCTGTCAAAATTACGTACTAAACTAATTTACAACGGATTATGTAAATTATGTAGATTACGTAAAGCAAATATATGGACCATGAGCGGAAGCTGAGTGCTGAAAAGTGGAACTGGCCTGGAAGACACTGAGCAAAAAGCCTGTGAGCTGCCAGACTTGCGGTCAGTGGGCCAGCAGTAGCTCGGTACCCTCTACCTATCTGGGCTAGCTCACTAACGAGCAAACAGGAACTGACGAGGTGTCGGCGGCCTATTTTTAAATTAAAAACAAAGAGTTCGTTATCATTATCATCCTCACCTGTGCAGGAAGTCGGCCAGGCCGTTGAGAGTGCATCTGGCCACTCGGGCGCCCAACAGCTGGCTTACACCTGTGGATCTGTCCAGGTCAACCTTCAGCCTCTGCAAACACACACAGACGTTACCACACACTGAGAAACAGAGAGACAGGGTGAAGTAATGTCTCATTTACTCTTTACCTAAAAATAAATCATATCCTAAATATTAATGTAATTAATTTTGTAACTATCTACATAATAATTCTGTAGTTTTGCAATTGTATGTAAATAGTAATATAATGCAAAGAGGCCTAATGATTCATGTGAAATATAAAAGTAGGACTTTTTTATTTAAATAAATTCATCATGCTTGTATTTAATCTCCTGAGTGGTGTAGTAAAAGGGCTACTTTTCATTGATAAGTTAGTTAGTTAGGTAGGTAGATACAGCCAAGTGAGCTCTCTCATTGGTTAGGACTTCAGGAGCTGCACTGAAGACCTAACACACCAGAGTGACAGTGGAATCAATCTTGTTTTCATTCACAATGGATGGAACCAATTTTATGGGAACTCTAGTTCTAGTAGGATGCATTAGATACTGTGCCATCACCATAAAACTGCTCCATACAAGCTCAAATGTATATGTTTGGTACAAGCCTCACCTGAGCTGAAGATCTTGGCTCAGTGTGCCACTATGTGAGTGAAGTGCAGAGCAAAACAGCAGCAATATACTAAGAGTTAGACTGTTTACATGTCTATGTAGCTGCGTTCGTGTTACCTGTATGATTGAGCGCGCCAGGCCCGACTGGTATTCTTCTATCTGTAGCGTCTGAGCCCATCGCTTCTCCTCGTCCTCCAGAACCTGAGACAGCTCTGTAGTTACCTTGTCCTGCACACATTATAATACAGGGCCACATTATAAGCTGGTATTCACTGTAATTAATTACAGCCTCAACTTAATTGCTGTAGAGGTCCCACTGATCAACACCACCCCTTTGAGGAAATGACTATAATTACAGTTCAGCACTTAGTGCTGCTTAATGCTCATATCAAAACACTTCCAGACGTTTTACAGGGGTTTCCTGAACACAGACCCTGTCCATGGTGCTGAAACCAAACCCCTTTCTAGTCCAGGCCAGGACTTTGTTTATGTGGGCACAAAGTGTGCATTATGAAACCATTTTGAAAACGGAACGATTTCTTTAGGTTATTTAATACATAAGGGGCATTTATGTATATATGTATACATGTATCTCACTGCTGTCGGACCAAAACCTTGTATCTCCATTTTTGTTGTTTTTCAATTTTTGGCATAATCTGAAAACGTCTGATGCCCTTTACATTGTTTGTAAATTTCATGACAAATGGACCAAAAGAAATATCCCAAAATTACTTGTAAATAAGTCTGGTTCCATTGACTTACATAGAAGTTAATGTAAGTTTTTTCCTATTCCTGTAAAGTTACCATTTTGGAGATACAAGGTATATACTCTAATATGTACAAACATTCTGAAATGCATTTTTATGAAATATATGTTCTTATATATATATATATATATATATATATATATATATATATATATATACGCTGTTGTTGGAACAAAACCTTGTATCTCCAAAATGTTATATATATAAGTGAATGTAATGAATGTAAGTATCTATGTTGTAATGATCATATGGCCCATATGTATTTTATATATGTATGCATAATACATATGGGCAATAAGATTATTACATATACATACTTACATTCATTTATGTATGTGCCATAATATTTATATGTACATATCTACATACATACTACATAAGGGGCTTTTTTTTACATACAGTTACTTATATGTATATAATACATATGGGTCATTACACATAGAAACTTAGACCTATATAACATATATGAGATATAATATCATTAAATATAGGTACTTACATCACCTAACTTACATAGGTATAGGCAATACATATGGTACATAATATTTATATAGATATTGTGCGTTTTTATGCGTTTACCCAAACAGTGTTGAGACACTCCTGCTCCAGTCTGTCGATGACTTCTTCAGGTAACAGTGGCTCAAGAGCAGAGCAGTCTATAGACCCCATCATCTTCACTGTGGCTAACACATCCCTGCAACACACAACCCTACAGTTAGGCTGACCAGAACAAGCTGTACAGATGAGGATATGGTACAATCACTGATATCCAAAGAATATTTGCTATATTAGTAACCATGTACCCTGCACGTATGTTTAGTATAGTTTTAGGTGTTTTCCTCCACACAATTTGGGACTGCAATTACTAGTGCATTTAATGCACTCCCTTTCAATGATGAACACAACAGCTGGCACTTGAGAGCTAATAGCATCCCATCTGTGGAGACTGCTAAACATGTGTGAGTGAACATATGTCCACATACCTGTTGTAGATGTTGTAGATCCAGTCCAGAAGTGAGTAGATATCAGTGATCTGCACAGGTCCAGAGGTGATGGTCTTTAGACGTTTGGCCACAGCCCTGTGATAACTCTGCATGTAAACCTGAAGCACAGTGAAATCTGTTGGATACACTGCCACCACATTCCTCCTCGCCGCATCCATGTCCTCCACCACCCGGCCCCTCAGCCGCTCCAAAAACATGCCCATCTGCCCTGCGGCCACACCCCCTGGTTGTGGCAGTGACCAATCGGCGGCTTCACCCACTGCCTCCGCCCACTTCTGCCTCAGCTTCCTGGGCCTCTTGCAGGAACGAGCCCCCTCCTGCAGGTCGGAGTGGGCCCCTTCGTGCAGGTCAGACTCCCCATCTCGGACCTCTTTGTCCCCATCCTGTAGGTTGGCCTGAGCCTCCTGGCGCAGCATCCACACATGGTCAGCATGTTCTTCCTGCTGGATGACGAGGACCACAAGTCCCAGCTGTGGGCCGGCACAAGGTTGCCGTAGCGACTCACGCACAACATCCCACATTTCCCTCTGCAGCGCTTCGTACAGCAGCTCCACGTCTTTGACCTTGCGGAGACTCGCGTCCCATGCGTTGGGGGGCTCCTCCTCACACAGCCCCGCCACCAGGGCGAGCCGCAAAGGAGAGGGGAGAGGAGGAGGGGTTACTGCAGTGGGTGTGGTTGTGGTGGGTGGGGTTTGTGCGAAGAGGGCAGGGTCCAAAGCACATTCTCTCTCCAGCTCTTGGATGTGGGTGTCAGCCAGGAGGAGGTCCCTCTGATTGACCAGCTGCAGAATTTCTAGGACTGCAAGAGAAAGAAATAAGAATAAACATAATCAAGTCAAAATAATGTGTAAAAGTAAAAAGTAACCATGTTTCGTTATGGATTGTTGTGCTGGAAAAACTGGAAAAAATTTTCGACCATTAGAAAACACCAGAGGTGCAGACTTACACCAGTTGATTTAAACATTTACATTGAATGTAGAAGTTACACAATATATTAAATGCAATTGTGTAATTTTTCTAATTCTGTTTAAATAGTATATCAAAATGACATGGAGTTAATTTTTCCAAACTGGACTACACAACCTACTGGCCAGAGGTAACATGGGTGAAGAAGTTGGAGACGAAGTAGCAGGACGCATGTGTGAGATGGTTGTTTTATTGCAGTCCATTCTGATAGCAGGGGACTCCATAAACTGGACAAAAGGAAAGGCAAAACTACAAAAGCAAACTAAGCCCACAAACAGACTAGAAAACTAAACAATGTCTTTTGAAAATGACAAAACAAAGTCTAAACAATATTAGGAAAAACAAGAAGAAAACAGGGAATACCAAACAAACAATGCCAAGCAGAACACAAGACAAATTTTGGCTGCACGCTACCATACAAAATCAAAATAGTACACCAGCACTAATAGTGCACTCATCCATGTAGTATGTCAAGTACAGTAGTTTGCAGTTTTAGTCAAAGAAAAGAGGTATACATACTAGGAAGACTGAACAAGAAATGCCTGTGACTGCATGGGGTTACAAACAAGACACAGGTGAAGGGAATAACAACAGGCTCTGTTTTCACAAACCACCTTCAGAGTTTAATTGCTGATCTAGAATCAGTATTTGTGACAATGACCATCACAATCATGGAGGAATCTGATCCAGGATCAGTCCTGCTTTGGGAATACCAGCCCTGCTGTTGTCTGGCCTATAAACTTTTGTTTATTTTTATACCTCTCAGTAAATTATACCATTTCTTTAAACCACATCAGCAAGTCTGAGCTACCTGAGAACAGCTGGAGGTGGTTTGAAGGGGTTGAGAAACTGGAGATACAATTTGGGCTATTTGGGTGACCAAGTTCTAGTGTTTGTTAGCATTTACATTTACATTTACAGCATTTAGCAGACGCTCTTATCCAGAGCGACTTACAAGAAGAGCTTTGTCAATCGAGAGAAAGTATCTTTGCTAGTTACCAATAGCTTAGAGAAAAAGACAGTCCTGAGCTCAGATACTGCTAGAAACCATGAGACTTGTAGCTCAAGATCTAAACTGAGGCAGAATTGGGTCTCCAAACACGTCTTGGCTGATTGTAATGATAGATTCCTAATATCAATCTGAAAATGGACATAAAATGGACCTCATCCCGAGCAGTACTCAATGTCCAACCATGGTCAGGTGTGGATCCTTCATTGCTAAATCAATGATACGTCTTCTTATTGCTCTTATAAATCAAGGCCTTATGCAAGTGTGCTGTTTTCTCATTAAGCCTGTTATCTTGTTCACAAAGTGTTGTGTTGACACCATTTGCCTTATCTAAAGGAATCTGCCAAGCAGCGATCATATGTCATTTCCTGTCTGAGCGCTGGCGTCTGATTGGGCCATGACTCAACAGCGGTCTGGGAACTCTAGTGGGTCGTTAAGAGTCAAGCATAGCGTTAAGGTTGCGGAAACCTCTGACTGAACGGAACACACTTCCTCCTCGTTAACGTTACACACTCACACAATGATGGCCTGCCAATGAAAGATTCAGGACCGCCACAGTAAAACAGGCAGATTGGCTCCTGTGCAGGTCAGCTGTGCTCGGATCATAAGTTCAGAACAACACTCCGAAAAAAAAGGAAGGTCAAGACATTGCGTTAGTGTTTCTGACCACAGAATGTTCTGTAAGAGGTGGATAAACAGGCTAAGGAAAGACTTAGGTCAGGTCAAATACATGGATTAGTCCCAATGCACCTTTGGGTCATTATAGGGAACACTCCCTTTGTTAGCGATGATCTCACTCGAACTGACTCACTACTTTCGGATTTGAACCAATGGTACTTTCCAAAAAATCAAGTTTGCCCAGGTTTCCCCGAATGTAATTAATATGCAAAGCCATGTTTTGTGTCTTTAGTTTATACAGGAGCTATGAGGTATAATGTAACCTCAAATAGACTTGTATTCTGATACTGTATCACCTACTGTTATCTATACAAATGGGCAAAAGTAATTATGCAATGTCACCAGGAAAAAACAGTATATTGTAGCAGCCTGCTACTAACTGGCGCTGGCCTCTTGATGCCCGTAAGGCATGACCATGCTGAGGGCTGCACAAGGAGGATCATGAGAGGCGCACGACCTCCAGAAAGAGGGACTATTTGTGTTACTTAAATTGTTGTTTGACTGTTGAAAGCTTGTGGTAGATGCATATTGTGTTGTCAGAGAGTGGATATAGTTAGTTAGTGTGGGTTGGTGGTCACCAAGAGCATTGTAAGTGTCTTTCTGGCCTGGTATTTAACAAAGAGCATTTCTCTATGTCGACGCTACAATATGTTGGGTCTCACTTCATTTGGATATTTGAACATCTGTAGATAATCTTTCGTGCCCTATAGATGCTCTACAGATGTTCAAGTTGTTAAAAACCTCTGTTGAACCTCGGTTGATGCTAAATAGTGGTGGGGTTAGAGGATTTGGCCCAGGGTTAAGGCTGGCTTTAGGTTTTGGGTTGAGGTTAAGGTTTGGGTTTGGATTAGAGCAGGTTTAGAGTTAAAGACAAATGTGGTCAGTTTAGTAGATATTTAGTTGAACATAACTTGAGAGTAAATTGACTACAAAGTGTCTAAAGTGGACAATCCAAATAAAGTGTTTGCATATGTCGTGTTTTGGATGCTGGTGATGAGCCTGCAGGGTGGCCAGCTAAACCAGCACTAGACATGGACTGCATGCTGATCTCTGCTGGGTTTTTGCTTGTTTGTTTGTTTGTTTAGCAAAGTTGTGTTCCTCCCTATCGAGACTTTAAGTAATCTCAAGCACGAGCTCTGATCACTTGTTAGCTACGTTAGCCTCTAGTGCAAAACTGAAGAAGCAACCTTCAGACACCAAATATGTGCTGAATAAACGACTCTCGTGTTGAATTGAGGGGATTTTTAAAAAAATTTTTTTGCTGAATGAAAGTTTCAAAATGATTCTCTCTCACCTGAGAGCGGCTCTCTGCGTTTGACCGGCGACTCCTCCTCGGGGCTCTCCCGCTCGGCCTCCTGCGAGTCGCGGTTTGTTAGCGAGTCTCCCCTGAGCTTACCGAGGCTGCGCAGGAACGAGGGACGCCGGTGGGCGTCTTCATCATCCTCACCGTTCAAATCTCCCACAGGGAGACTCTCCCTCCGCTCACTCTTCTTCTTCCGACCCGCCAGCCTGCAGGGAAAGAGAGAGAAGGAGACGGTGAGACTAACGGCTGACTAAACTGGAAGGACACGATAATCTTACAATCCGAGGAAAGAGCAATGAAACATTCCGTCAAAGGAGAAAGACAGAAACAGAGAAATGAAGGTGTCGAGAAATCAAATTTGCACTATTTTTAGTTACGTACTGGAGCAATGAGGCTAATGTAGCAAGCTTATACCACCAATTAGCATCATGCTAATTGTTGTCATCTCAAACAGGCTTGCTTAGCTGCTTTTTGACACCGTATAACATTTTGTCCATGTTTATAGATAACAGTATGTCTACAGTGCCAAAAACCACAGAAGCAAGACTGTTTGCGAAGACGTAGTTCTTAGCATGATGCTAATTGGTTACAATTGGATGCAATTAGCATCATGCTAAGTACTACGTCATCGCAAACAGTCTTGCTTCTGTGGTTTTTGACACTGTATAACATACTATTATCTATTGACATGGCCTAAAGTACATCAGCATAGCCAAATTAGCAGTAGCAGCCATACTGAAAACTAATTCTGCTTCACTTTTGTGCGAGTTTGTAATCGTACTTCCTCTGAAAGTACATAATTACGCTTATTTCGAGACGCGGTGTGCACCATGCTAATTGTGATGCTGATGACTTGTTCCAGTGGAGCTCCAGTAGAAAGCTAAAGAAGGAGATGCGTCTTGGTCGATCAGTTACAGTTGCAAACGCATAAAGTTGACTTTTCCAACTATTGCTAAGGTGTTTCAGGTACGGCAAATGGAGCTGCTGGAACTTGGTGTCATTAACCCAAAACCTCTCCCCTCCCCAGCTTGTACCCACTGTAGATACAATTCATTCCTTATGGTTCTTCTTGGCTCAGGAGCAGCTCCCGAGGTGTGTCTTCTTTAGCCATGTCCTGAATGACTCCATAAGAATTAATTAAACTCCCGCAGGGGTTGCCGGACATGACCTGAGGATTTTCATTGTGTCCATCCCGTGAAACAGTTTTCTGTGTATTATAAATAAATAGACGGATGTGTGTTTGTGTGTTTATAATGTGAGGGAGACAGTGACTCGGCCCACCAGCTATTCACCCCTTAATGCTGCAGACTGCGAGGAACAATGAGGCTGGTATTAATAGCCCCCCAGTCTTTCCACTGTGTGATACAACACACACACACACACACACACACACACCTTTCAAGCACTTTCTGCTTAAAAAACACATAAACACATTCACAGACTGGTAATATGGCAAAACAGCTATATTACATAAGCGACATGTTTCAGCTAAACGGCCTTAATTTGTGCAACTGAAAATGATCGTTCTGGAACAAATTTTAATGAGCTGTGACTTTTTAGAGGTTGTGAAATAAGCATGTCTGTCTCCAACATCCAAGCAGGCACACTCTGCCCGTCGAAAGTGCACATTCCTTCTGTTGAAATGAAAATTTTCTCATGTTTACTTTTCAGTGAAGCGATTAAAATATCTGCAAAGGTTTGGGGAGCATAGTAATGCTACCTGCTAATATTAGTTACATTAGGATTTGCGTTCATCAGAGTTTGTCAGTACATGTAAAAATCACTGTTATCAGGAAAAAAAATCATATTTTTTTCAAGAAACAATGTCATTGTACCTTATAGAAAGCATGCAAAACACTGAGGCTTGAATCCTGATTTGTTACTGAGATATAGAGACCAAAGATGTTGCATGGCCTTATTTCTTCCCTAAAATAAACAGAACACGTTCTAATAAAATATAATTATTCATACTATTTGTCTGTGATTTGAGGGGTATTTAACTACCAAAGCAGAATAAACAGAGATTCATGCTTCCCACTGTACATTTTGCCCAATAGCTCCAGAAAAAGAAACTGAATAAATAACTTTGGCCCTCTATTTCTCCACACAGAAGCGCAGATCTTTAAAGCTTTTGACTTTATTATTCATATCACAGAACACTTTTGGCAACTAGGCAACAGTTTTATAGTAATGCAGGCTTCTGATTTATGAACTGGTAAAAAAAAAGAAATCACATCATGCATTTCTAGTAACATTATTTTTTTAATTATTAAGTTAATCTGAGGTGGTGAGACGCTTAAAATCTGGTTTGAGGCAAATTTACCCCCAAGATTTCTTTATATAAACTGGGCAAAATAATGATTTGACAGTTTTATTTTCCAAATGGTTGTTAAAAGCACATATTGGAAATTTTTGGGCTTAAACTTAATAAAAGTTACTAATACTGTTACAAATAATTAATAATGAATACTTAATGCAGGCTAGCAGCCATCCTGATGAAATGGAAAATGGCTGATTAATATAATCAGATAAAATATTTATATCTCCATACCTCATATCTCCATTTTTGTTGTTTTTCAGTTTTTTTATATAATTTGAAAGTACCCACTGTCCAATACATTATGTGTAAATTTCATGATGGATGGACCAAAAGAAATGACCCAAAATGACTTGAGGGTAAAAGTCTGATTACATCGACTTTCATGGAAGTAGCGGATATTTTTTCCTTCTCCTGTAAAGTTCTCATTTTGGAAATACGAGGTTTTGTTCCAGAAACAATGATACAGTGCAAGAACAAATGTCTAGAAAGAAGTTGAACGATCTCATAATGTTCTTTTGACAAACTCACAAAGAGAAATATTAGATTCATTGACATTTCAGATGTTTTTCGCTCGCTAATAAATCTTTTTTGCAGTGTAGTTTGTAAATCCCACACGTTCCTATCATACAAACATGTTCCCTCAGTGCTGCTGAGGAGAAGAAATACACGCTTCAGCTGAGGGACCTTCAAACAGGCCGACATTGCCTTTTATGGCTACTGAGAACAGAGGGTAATATCTTAGGTTACTGTAGACCAACAAACCTCAGCAGGGTCATGATTTCCTCAGATGCTCTGCGGTGATTCTTCTTCTTCTTCTTCTCTTTCCCTGAAGTGGGCGCGGCCGGAAGGGTGGAGCTCCGCAGGTTTCGCCCAGTGATGCGCAGGCCCTTGCTGAGTTTGCCCAGCGTCTTCACGGTGGACGAGCTGCAGATGCGTTCCAATGTCCCTCTGAGAGGCAAGCTTCCTTTTGACCTGTCAGTGATCTTCGACCCTCCGTGCAGCTCGGCGTTCACCTCGTTCTCCAGCGCCTCACCTTCTCGTGACGACATCACCTCATTGAAGCCCATGTCTGGATCCATGTCCTCAAAGGGGTTGAGGCTGGATGGGGGCAGGATGAGCTCGCCGTTGCCAAGGTTACTCTGCAGGTTGATCTCGCCGTTGCTGTGGTTACTCTTCAGCACCATCTCGGCGTTGTCATGGTTACTCTTGGACCTGCCAGGCAGCTTCTTCAGGATGGGCATTATGGCTCTTAAAAGGTTACTACTGAAAAATAAAAATGGGCAGCAGAAACAACGGTGAAAACTTTCACAAATAATCAACCTTGTAAACCATCTGTTTTCTGTTGGTCCATTCATCGTGAAATGTTCATGCAATGTAAAGGTTTACATGAGACAGGCAGTAGTCATATTTCTGCTTTGCAACCAGCCAATAAACTCACAGAGTAAAGTAATATAAAGAAGTAATATAAGAAATATAAAACTCAAACTTCATACCATGGCATTTTTTAAAAACACTGCACCACTTCATCTGAAAATATGAACATGCATAATCTAGAAAATGAAGAATATTTAAATCCTTCAAAAGTGTTTTGCTGCGTCGCTTATTTCCGGTACCACCGTCTGTTTTCATACATACTCAGACTAAGAAATACGAAAGAAATCAGAGTAAGACTTTACATGGACTGAGAAATCTGATTACTAAGCTAAAATCTCTCTTTATCAGATTTCCTAATCAGACTTCTAGACCTTACTATCTAAGAAACCGGAGTGTGCTGTTTACATGACCATTTGAATAATCAGGTAACTGCAAAAATCCAATTATGATCAGATTATTGAGTGCATGTAAACACACTCAGTGACAATATGGACATGGAATCCTCAGAGACCCGTATAGATATAAACTGTCCAACACTTACATTTAAACTTTTAGACAGCTTTATACCAACTCAAGTAAATTACTTGTGCTCCCTGCATTGATAAACTATCACAATTTGTAGAGCAGGATGCAGTTGACTTATAACTCACTCGCTCACATTTAGCTGCCTGATGATTCTCCACAAGGGGAAACCAGTAGCTTTTAGTTTGCATCATTGAAAGAGATTTTTGAAAATCTTGGTTGGATTAGAATAATTGTAAGAATTTGCATGTTGTACTGAAAAAGAGGTTATTTTCTTTTAAAAACAATAGTTGAACAGAAACGTTTTGGTGCTAGATAGAACTAGCTTTTTATCCATTTGGCCATGTGAAGAACCATTGCATGCATTCCAGTTGTTGTTTTAGTGTCCATGGTTCTATGTGGATTCCTGACCTTTACTAAGGAACCCTTGAAGCACCATTTCTAAGAGCATACAGGACACTTACAATAACATCATAATCCTCAGATGTCTAATGTTAAAGCTGTGTAACCCCAGGCTAAAGCAGTGAGGCTGCTCATTAAGTGCTGATAGAAAGGTGAGGGGGAAGCACATTCCACAAAGCCCATAACTCTAATTGGGCCACCGCACAGTGGCTGCACATTCCCACGTGTATTTATAGCCCATTCCAAGCCTCGCAGCATTTCCGCATTTTTCCATCGCCTTGACTGCTTGTGGAGGTCCACATTAGGCTTAGTTTAAATTCAATTACATTCACTTGGGCCAAATTCAGTTTTATTAGATGCAATTTTATTAGACGTTGACCGGCATTTGATTCAGGCAAACAAAACGGTTGTACTTTTGTCCACTTTGCTTTACATCTAGCATGTTTTTGCTACATGCAGTATATATTCAAAAGTTTGCTGCTCATCTGGTGTTTCTTCTGAAAGTAAGGTGATTAATCGGTGCAGTAACAGCCTCTACTCTTCTGGGGAGGCTTTACACTAGATGTTGGAACATTGCTGTGAGGATTTGATTGAGCATTAGTGAGGTCTGACTGTAGTATTGATTGCTCTGGATCACTCCAACTCATCCCAAAGGTATTGGATGGAGCTCCATCACTCCAGAGAAGAATCCGGCTCCAGTGCTCCACTCTCAGTGTTTAGTGGTGTTTATACCCTTCTAGCCCACATTGGCATTGGGCATGGTAACCTTAGGCTCATGGGAAGCTGAATCAGAGCGTCCCATTATATTGGTTAGTGCCTTTCTATATACAAGCTTAGTGTCAGTAGTGCACCTTAAAGTAGCTGATGTCAATAAGGAGGCCGTCCGCATACTTTTGGACATGTAGTGTATGGGCTAGTCTTCAGTGTATGATGAATTTTGTCAGAATTTAATGGATGGTCTGCAGATTTTTCCACATGCAGCTCTTTCATTTGCATTGGAAATGGATGAAACGATGGGAATGACTCAATATTATTACTACTAATATTATTATTTCTATTGCATTATTTCTTTCTTATAATTCAAACCTGCCCTAACCGCCTGAATCTGGTCCACGTTAAGTGTTCTGTATCCTGCCTCCGTGTCTCATTGTTCACAGGGTTCCGGTGTGAGGGCTCACGCTAAGTGCATTAGCATTGTTAGCGTGTGTTGGCTTGGACAGCGGCACGAGGCCAGCAGAGCGAGAACAGCTTCCTTTCACAGTCTTTTTTCATCGAGAGGTCCTTTGACCCGCTGAGAGTGATCAGGCACCTGACAGTTATTAAAAACCGCAAGTTCCATTGTTGAGGTAGATAATAAATACAGGACAAAAGCTCCACTGTTCTATCGTCATCGTCATAACCAGAGAAAGTAATGGGTCGAATGCTATTACATTTCTATCATAATGGTCGTCTAAAGATTTGGGCCTTGACAAAAATCCTTTTCTCCCTCTTTGAGGAAGTTTTTGAAATGATTTTTCCAGATATAGATCCAAGATATGGCCCAAATCCCACTTCCAGGGTTAAGAAACTTGATTAGACCACTGTTTTTTAGGGGTCAACTTTCTTGATTCATTTCTATTTTTGATCAGCTTTCATGGACATGTAATATTTTATTTAATTTTTTTGTTCCATATTGTTTTAAATAACTGTTTTGTAGCACTTTGGGTTAAGGAAAACTTGACTATAAATGGAATTTGATGTTATTATTATTATTATTATTATTATGAATGGAGCAATGCAGTATTCTCAATATAATGTGCTATTATCTCCAACTTATAATGACTGATAAAGAACAAAATAGAAAAAACTTTTGGAGCAAAACTTCATATCTCCAAAACAGTAACTTTACAGTAGAAAGACAAAACTGTAGTATCTTTCAAAGTAAGATAAAGTAAAGATTTTTTAGACTGTTTATAATGGTCCATTCATTATGACATTGACATAGTGTGAACAGCTGCCTGCATTGTTTTTTTAATTGTTATTAATATATATATATATATATATATATATATATATATATATATATATATATATATATATATATATATAAATCTTGTTCTTTGCTGGGACTCTTTTACTGGATTATAGTTGCAGCAACGCCTACCCATTGACTTCTGTTATAATTGTGTTAGAAAGTCAGCTAGAAAGTGATTGAGTGAGTGAATAAGGAAGCAAGTGAGGGAGTGAGATGTACAGAGAAGTATGGGTACTGTGTCAAATCTCAATCAAAAGAAGAAGTTTAGAGCCAAGAACATGGACATCAAAAAGCAGTAGATGAAAAGCAAAAAGGAAATGTTTAAACAGATTTAACAGACACAACCTTTTCATTGAAACAGCTCTGATGCTCTTCATGAGCTGTGCAAACTACAACTACTTTGAAGGTCTGGGGTTCAAAAATGATTCAAAGCTACAGAGCAAATGTGACTCCTAACAACCACCTGGAAGACCTGACACCAAAACTGCCTCATCAGATAAGCAGCACTTAAAGCTTCCATCTTTGAGAGAGAGGAGAAAATCAAGCTGCTTCAGATCTGAAAACATCCACAGGTGTTTCTGTCCATCCTTCCACTGTGAGAAGACCACTCAGTGCTGTGGGTCTGAAAGGACGTGTAGCTGTTCAAGAAGAACCTCACTGAGAAAAGGAGACGGACACATCAAACAAAGAAACTGGACAATGGACTGACCACCCCAGAGTCCAGACCTCAACACCACTGAACGTGTTTGATTATTTGGATCGTAAGAAGCAGAAAATGTTAAACCAACTTCTAAGACTGAGCTTTGAAGGTGTGTCTGCAGATTCTTTGAGAACCTGAAAGTGACTCTCTTGAAAACAATGGAAACTCACTAAACACTGAAAATATATGATACATTTAGTTGTTTTACATTAAATGTATGTTTTCCTGATACGGACTAAAAACAACTTGCAATTAATGGATGTTCTGAGTGGAAAAATCTCAGTACAGTAACTGAATAAGAGGACAGCTATTCAATTTCAACTGATGAAAGTACAATTGTTCCAAAATAATACCTAACTATAGTCACGAAGCACAACAGAGCGAAAGAGAGGCAGGGAGGGAGGGAATAAATGAGAGAATGAGTTACAAGCAATTAAAGAGGAACCATTCATTAAAAAGTTCTACATAATTCAATGGTTAAGATGTGAAGAGAGTCGTTCAGAGTGGTTTGGTGTGAAACGTTCTGTTCTAGAGAACCTTGCTGAGTCAGAATGGTTCACAGTGGTGGTGATAGGAACCAGGCATCCACATCTAAAAGCTCCCTCACAGAAGTGTATTACACCAAAAGGCTATGAATACGCTGATTTATCCCCAAGACATTGTTTTATGACAGGTTTGTGATAAAGTTTTATTAAAGTTTTCCTAAAACATCCATTTATTAGGGCATTGTGAGGCAAAATAGTTCCCAAAGGAAACTTCAGCTTTTCTACTATTTTGCCACCATTAATATTACATATAAAACACATACGGGGTGTAAATAAAATGGCTGTATTTGTGTTGTAGACATGGTGATCCCTGGTTCCCAACACCACCACTGTGAAGAAATCTGAGATAAGTTTCACTACAATGAATCATTTCACATCAAACCACTCTGAATGACATTGTATACATCACAATCACAGAAGTATGCATGAATTCTGAAAAATTGGTGGAATTTCCCTTTAAGAGGTGCTTCGCTTCTAGAACAGTTGCTCCAAAACATTTCTGATGTCTGATCTGTTAACAGTATAGCTCAGATATAGTTTGCATGCACAATGTAAGTAGATTTGATACCGTAATATTATATAACTCTAATATACATCACATGCTTTGGAGACAGAGAAAGGAAAATTGATTTGATCTATGAGTCGTGTGTGTATTTATCCGAGATCAGCTTGGTTCCCGGTTTGCGTGGCTTGTTTAGGTTTTGCCTGTGTTTGTCGGACGCTGGAGCTGCATCCTCTTCCAATATTTGCATCTGTTGTTAGCGCAGCAGTGCCGCAGGAAACCCGCCTCATAAATATTACAGTCTTGGGAGGAAACGGCTGTTTATTTGTCTGGTAATATGTATGTGTTAAGGACAGTTCTAACTAAACACTGCCGATTTGTGAATTCCTGGGTTTGGCTTGGCACAGCGCTGTGCAAGTGGTTCAGTTCAACTAATAAATTACAAACAGGGACTGCTGCAATCAGATTTTAAAGACTTCCAAGGCCAGAGGTGCCAAGACGTTGTATAATACAACTGCCAATTGACTCTAAAAAAGTGTGGCAGGCCATTAGATACAGCTATAGAGTGTGTGGCCACTGAATATGTACAAGCATAATGAGGACACACACATGAAAACACATTGTATTCATGGGGACCTACCCTTTTTTAAAAAATAAAGGTACCAAAAAGGATACTTTGCACCAGTGATGGATTACTAATTGGGCCACTGGGGGCAGTGCCCAGGGGTCTCTAACTGTCAGGGGTCTTGAAGGGGACCTCAGACCACAAGGGTTGAGGTGACTGAAACATTAGACCAGGCATGTCAAACTGGGGACCTTCCAGGCCAAAAGGCTGTGGATATTAATGTTTACCCTCATCTATCACTGAATTCAGTTCATGAAGGCCTTGCTAATTAGCTGATAGGCTGAATCTGTTGTGGTTAGTGAGGCAGTGTGCTGAAGTCTGCAGTGTTTAGGCCTGCGAGGAATGGAGTCTGACACGTGCATTAGACAAACCCTTGAGTATGTACACATGTCTAAATAAGTGAAGTTTTCTATTTCCAATTATTATTTACTTATGGAAGGTTGTTTTTGCCATTCGAATGGCATGTTTACTCTTCCATTTGTCGGACTACTTCTGTTTTGCATTATGACTTGATTCAAATCGTAATCAAAAATAATCAGATCTTACACAAACACTGTTATGAAGTAGACACAATAGGATACTGCACATTAATATGGCTACTTTTGTTTGTTTTCACAACAAAAACAACAAATTTCCAGTGTTGCTCAAAGTAGATATAAACACAACATAAAATATTGTTTAATCTAGTTATTGTTGGAGTGCAGAGAGGCCTCCAAATTCACTCATGGGCATCGGAAAAAACATTATTGTCTCTCTTGCTTTGTGCAAACATCTTAGCTAATGAACTACATCTCTGTAATGGGTAAAATGTAAATATGATGTTATTTCTTTAAAAAGCCTATAAAAAGTCTTAATGTATTACAATTTGACTATCCATTTGGGGACCTTAGGTCCTCATAAGCATATAAATACAAGCACAAAGAAGCATTTAAGAACATCAGTGTTTCCCCACACAGGCTAGAGTTAAAGTCCCCCCTGAGTACATTTTTATCCCATTTTAACAAATTAAATTTTTTGTGGTTATATATAATAATATGAAAATATGAAATGCAATATCAGTTGCTTGAGTTTCAACACTTCTGTGGTTCACTGCTTCACTCCCGTCACTACTAGAACATCCCCACCTGGCCCCTGTGTCCCCCCACCAAGGTTAATTTCAGACCTGTGGGAAACGCCACTCGCTTAATGTGACATGTGTTGAACAGATGCTATTTTAAGTGTTAACACCTACACACAGAGTTGTGTGTACACACCTGCTGACCGTGCAGGAAGTTCTCTCCTGACCAGACAGAAGTGTGTGTCCTGTGGTCAGCGTGTGTTCATTCATTCATATTTCAACACATACTCTGCCGGGCAAAACTACACATACACGTATATACATATTCACACACGGTCAGTGAGGAAAAGGCCAGGCCACAGAATACAGAGTGTGTCTGGCACACTGAGTGCTTTGGTGTGGTGGTCAGTGCATGTTAGCAAATACAGGGACTTCAGGAACCCCAGTGGTCAGAACAGCTGTAAATTCAGGAATGCAGAGTTACATAAAAAGACAGGGGAGTCCCCGATAACGTGCATACACTACATAAAGGGAGTGAGAGGTGATGGGTCAACGTTTGTGTTGAGTTAGAGAGGGAATGGACAGCACTGCAGGGCAGAAATGAAGATTTGACTCAGCGACTCAGATGCATGTTGACTAACTCAGAACTCAGACTCGCCCTTAAAGTCATTGAACAACATTAAAAAATCATTAAAAATTATTACAAAAATAAATGTTAAGCTAAACATCCATGAAAGTCTCTTCTCTGGCTACCTTTTTTTGGGTGGTCAGTAAATTTTTTATGATTACAACAGGTTACATAAGGCATATACAGCACCAAGATGACAGCATACCAATCGTGGAGTTGGCCATGTCTGAAAGTGCATGCAAGCAAGATTACATACATCAACAAGAACACAGGTTAACATAAACCCAACAGCCAATGCAACATTTTCCTTTCCTCATAAATACATGTGTCCACTCTTTACAAACACATTTACCCCAAAATAATAGACAAATTCAAATCAGACAGCTGAAATGTAAATAACAATAAAAAAAACAGAAAAAGTATCCAGGCTAAAGCGTACTGACACAGTACTAAGAGATGATACGACCACTGGCATGCAGTTTATTGACTTAAACTGTTCCCTTTATTGTTAAGCCTGTCATTGTTGTTCAATATGTATAATGTTACTGTGAAGTGAGGAAAAAGGTTTTGTTGCCCTGAGGCAACATCGTGCAGTGGTTTCTATGTTTTTTCAGCAGGGCTGCTATACAGAAAAGTGAGGTAACATGTGCATATTAGCTGGACAGTCACCCTCAAAGTTTACACTGAGGCTTCTAGTTAGCAAACCTAGTAATGTTACCTTTAACTTATGTTGTCTCTAACTTAAGCTGTTATACTTGAACATTTCTACACTCTTTGCTTCCAAAGTCTCTCAAACAGTACATTAAATAAATAAATAAATAAATAAATAAATAAATAAATACTTTATATATATATATATATATATATATATATATATATATTTGTTTGGGGGTTTTTTTGTGGGGGGGGGGTCGTTTTGCTCCATCTTGCTCAAGAAAGTACGTTTTGTGTTACGTCATTTTTAATCCCTGCCCCTTTCTCCGCTTTATCAGATGTGCACTCTTCTCCATCTTTCATCAGCTTTCTCCTCCCTCTGTACTCTCTGTACTGATAGTGTAGCTAACAGGTAGATCCCATCACAGACTTTGAGCTCCATTTACCTTACAGAACCACTTCATAGGTATAACATTACAGACTGTAGCTGTCACGGCACAGTTTATCATCTCCCCTCCTACCCCTTTCATCACTGGCCAGGGTCACAGCTGGCCAATGTTATTTAGGTGGAGCTACCAGGTTGAGGTTTCTAAGAAAGTGAACAGTGAGTCTACGCTGAGAGTTAAACTGACCTCTGAACAGCATTTTCCACCAAAACAATGTTGGACCTGTTGTGTGGGAGATGACTGAAAACAGATTGCTGTTGTTGATTACAGCACTTAACTACGGGCAGATCGGCAAACTACTCAAGTGACTCTTTGCCCTGTTTTATACTGTTGTTTTTGCTCATTTATTTAATCGATGTATTACATTTTTGAGGACACTGTGAAAAGACTCAAGTGCAGACCTCTAGGACGACCTGAACTTAGCTATTTCTTCAGTAGAGCACAACCATAAAGCATAACCATTGTGTAAATTTTCCCACTATGATGCTGTATGTTGATTTCTACTGTGATCTCCACAGATCATCATGCACCTGAGAATAGACTTCATTTCATTAAACTGTGCAGAAACGCTGAGTATTTGTACGACAATAACATCAAATGAGTTGATTTCTCAGGAGGGTTCATCTGGGAGTGCAGCTCAAAGCTTGATTTGAATTAATTAACTGAATAAGTGGGAACATCAGTTTTTTTTCTGGAGAATGTGATTTTCAGGAGACAGAAAAAGAAAGTTCAATATACCAATCAACCACAAAATTTTTATTTATTCTGCATTTTTTAATACCGATTCTGTAAGCACTTCACTGGATCCAATTTTAAATGTAGATTTTTTTAAAAATAGTTTTAAATTCAATTTAAAATTTCAGTTTCAACCTTGAAATTAAATATAAATTTCTACAACTGCTGAGTTAATTTTTTTATCCAAACATCGTTTTGTTTTTTTTTTTTTCTACAAACTTTTTTCATTGCCATTTAATTCCATTTTCAAGATACAGAATATAAAAATTTTCCCTTTTAAGTAAACAGATTAGAAAAATGTAAACAGTTCAGGTCAAAAGTGTAAAAATGAAAATCGTAGCTGTGCTTTTTATTAAATGAAGTTGTTTTGCTTTGTGTCTTTGTTTGTTTTACACTAAACAAAGTCTCAGTAGAAAATACCCACTGAAACTAAACACATCCAAGCTTAAATTGTGGGGACTAAACCATGAAAAGTTCAATACAGGTTAAAAGCAGCACCTGTAGGCGCCTGTCCTCATGATTTTTCAGCCCTGTACTGCATTTATAATGTTACTGATTTAAACAGTGAATTTAACCCTAGAGAGAGACACTCTTCAACTACACTTAGTGTCACTGGTCACTTAAGCAGCTGATTTAATAATAAAATGCAGGTACACATACGAGGTCTTACCTTTAGCTGTGATGGACAGGCGCCTCACTGCAATGCCATTCCAGTGTGCATGGAGAGAGAGTGTGTGTTCATGCGTGTGTGTGTTTGAGGTGTTGGAGTGTTCTGGAGGAATGTTGAACGCTGTCGCTCAGTTTGCTACCAGATGATGATGCGTTATCCTGAGGAAACAGAGACACCCTCCTTAAACAAACACACACACACACACACACACACACACACAAACACTAGTACACACATGCATAAAGTCATACATACACTGTTAGACACACAAACACACACACACACACACGCTCACTCATACATACACTGTTAGGCACACAAACACACACGCACACACACACAAACACTAGTACACACACGTATAAACTCATACACACACTGTTAGACACACAAACACACACTCAAACACACACATATACACTGTTAGACACACAAACACACACACTCATACATACACTGTTAGACACACAAACACACACTCACACACACACACACTCATACATACACTGTTAGACACACAAACACACACTCAAACACACACATATACAATGTTAGACACACAAACACACACACACTCATACATACACTGTTAGACACACAAACACGTTCCCACACACTCACCCAAACACTAGTACACACATGCATGCACCTATACATACACTGTTAGACACACAAACACACACTCACACACACTCACCCAAACACATTCATACATACACTGTTAGACACACAAACACACTCACACAAACATTAGTACACACGCCTACACTCATACATACTCTGTTAGATACACACACACACATACACACACACAGATAAACATAGTTATACACTTATATCTCAACACACAAACCATTACAAACATATAAGCACACTGTTATACATATAAACATACATATATACATATATATACAGACACCATCAAACAACCCTTAATTTCCCTTTTGTTTAAAGAGTGAATTCTGTTTCAATTCTGCTTTTTTCTATTTAATTTAATGTTCATCTGCATTCTTCACTCCACTGAATTCAGCATTCAGGCCAATTTGATATCCTATTCTGCTTTTAAATTATACTCCATTTAATAATCCATCTAATTTATGACCCTTTTATCATTCTTTTCACGGGGAGCCTAAACTTTTTGTCTTGGGGGGCCAGCTGTGTTCATTGGTGGGCCCAGTTCATAAAGACAGCACAATACAAATAAAGAAGAGAGGCAGGTTTAAATCGACTGTTTAGAAATGCATTTCATTATATAACATTTTGTTATTAAATAATTCAAGCATGCAATTTTTAAAGAAAACAAGAGTTTCATAAGGTTTACATAACAGTATAAAACATCATTATTCTCTCATTGGATGAGGGGGTGGGGTCAGGCCACTTTGTGGTGGGCCAAATCAAACATCCTCACAGGCCAAAATGGACAGCCCGGTTCTCTCCTACATCACATTCCATTAATATTCATATAATATTTTATGTAATATTTCATTAGCTAGGGCGGCACGGTGCCTCACAGTGAGAAGGGCCTGGGTTCGGGTGACCAGAGTTCTCCCCGTGTCTGCGTGGGTTTCCTCCGGGTTCTCCGGTTTCCTCCCACAGTCCAAAGACATGCAGTCAGGCCGATTGGACATGCTAAATTGCCCCTGGGTGTGAGGGTGTGAGTGACTGTCTGCCCTGCGATGGACTGCCGACCTGTCCAGGGTGTATCCTGCCTTCCGCCCGATGACCACTGGGATAGGCTCCAGCACCCCCCCTGAGGGAAAAGCCTTAGAAAATGGATGGATGGATTTCATTAGATCACTTTTAATATTCCGTCTAATTTACTATCTACTCTAAAGGGAAATTCCACTGATGTTTTTTGTGGATTTCTGCATAATTAACCCTTTAAAATCCCAGGCTGAATACATACTGGCTGATTGTTCAGCAACTACAGCGACTTCAGTACAAACTGGCTGAGCTGTTCTCAGGCTATAGAAGCATGTAATAAAACGTTGGGCCTGCTGGTTAAATGGGTTACTGGGTTAAATAGTTAAGGTGTAAAGGTTCCAATCAAGGAGTCGGTTTCTCCACATATAACCCATTTCCCACCAGACTTTCACACTGTATTCTGTTTAATGAGAAATGCTTACATAACATGAAATACGATGCATCCAACATGCATTTTAGTTTATGCTACTGAGAGTAAATCAGTGCTGTTTCTTGACAGTGACAAGAGCTTCAGATGGCGTGAAAACAGGCGGAGATTAATAAACAGTGTAATAAAACTTTTATTGGGATTTAGGAAAAGCTTTGCTGGAATCCGAATACCTGCCCAGCTTCAGTTTGTGGTTGACGAGAAGGTTCTGAAAAGCTTTTTGTCCTAGTCTGCCCTCTGGTGGTCACCAGAAGACAGTGCATGAGGAAGACAGGCTGAAGTGTGCAAAAGAACTGCAAACCATTTACCCATATGGTGGAAACCAGCAGGGCCACCAAGGGCCTCCATGAAAAGACAGATTAAGTATACTGTACATACTGATGGTAAATAAGATGTGCTGAAATACATACATACACTATATTGCCAAAAGTATTCCCTCATCTGCCTTCACACGCATATGAACTTCAGTGAGATCCCATTCCTAATCCATAGGGTTTAATATGATGTCCGGCCACCCTTTCACCCTTCGGTTTGTGACCTAAAGCTCAAGTGTATTTGGTTTATGCAGCAGGACAGTGATCTGAAACACACAAGCAAGTCCACCTCTGAGTGGCTTGAAAGAAAGATACTTGAAGTTTTGGAGCGGCAAAGTCAAAGTCCTGACTTAAATCCCAACTCAAGCCACAGTTAACACAATTGTGCAAAAAGAAGAGAAAAAGTGGCCAAATTCCTCCACAGAAATGTTAAAGACTCATCACATTCGTTCTATCACAATCGTTTTATTGCTGTTTTTTACCGACAAGGCTGGCACAATCAGGTATTGGGTTTAGGGGGCTATTACTTTTTCACACGCTTGAGACATACTTTGAATAAATCTTCATCTTCAATAAACAGAATGATCATTTAAAGGCTGTATGTTTGTGTTTATTCGTGTTGTCTTTATCTTTTATTAAAATGAACTGGATGATCTGAAATATTTAAAGTGTGACAATTTAAAAAAAAAAAAAAAAAAAAGCAAAACAGAAGAGCACAGGTGAGGAGCAAATACTTTTTCACAGCTCTGTACAGCCACTGTTCTTTTGCCTGGAGCTCCAGAATCACTAAACCCACACCTCCTCTCTAGTTCCACAAATAAACACCCAAACACACCCTTAAACGCATTCAGGTCCTCGTCTTTAACATTCGCAGATACATGCGTTCCACTGATCTGCCCCAACCGGTAGAACCCGCCTGAAAGGAAACAATCACGGATAAAGGAACATGGGCCTGGAATGTCTTCTACCTCCCACCCATCTTCCACCAAACCCCTCCCTTTCCCTGACTATACTGCAAAACACATGGGGTTAAAATGTGGGTGGGTCCAGGTCGGCTGACTCAGCGCTAAAGACTGTAAAGGTAACATTAGCTAAAAATGAGATTAGCCCAACTAACCCAACCCAGCTGCCTCTGAGACTTCAGAACACCTGAAGATCTGGATCAACTGGATCTGCTCTGAGACTGGATTACATCGTTTGCAGTACGAGGCCTTCAGGGTGTTGATTTCATTAAGTTTAAATTAAGTGATACTTTTTAATCCCACAAATGGAGAAATTCCACCTCCGCATTTAACCCATACATGAAGTGAAACACCACATGGTCTGGGGCATGTTTAGCTGGTCACCCGGTGTTGTCATGCTGGTTGACAAGCATACCAGCATCCAAAGCACATCTGTTTTACTGGTGACCAGCTATTCACGTCCATGCTGGTTTTTCTAGCTTGGAAATGAGCAACAAAATCTCCTCCTATTACGATTCACAACACACACTCAAAGTCACTTGATTCACATCTTTATTATCGTTTTAAAATACATAAATACAACATTGACCTACATTGTTGTTGTTGTGGGTTTAGTGACGTAAGAACAGTGACGTGGAAAAGCGTTCGTACCTGGTGAGCTTAACTGTTTACAAGTCATGTAGAACGGTCAGTTTTGTGAAGTCATCAAAAGAAAGGCCACTTAACGGCCACTCCTTCGCTCTGAATCTGGAACTTTTGTACAGGTTCTTGTAAGACTGTAGCTCACCTGTTGCTGCATAGCTTATAGCTTAGTGTTCACTCTCTGACCACGGGACTGCTGTTAACCAGATGGTATTCGGGGATGGACCACTCTCAGCACAGCAGTAAATCTAATTTCTACAGTTTTCCGCTCACCCCAAATGCAGACCACCAGGGAAACGTTTGGTGTGTGAAGTGGCTTCTTCAGTTTTGCACCAGAGCTACGAGGCTAATGTAGCTAACAGGTAATGGACAGTGCCATACGGTCACATTTCCACTGTCAAGGGAATCAAGTGGGTGGATCAGTGGTGCAAACCACTGACTGGTCAAACGCAGTCCACATGAAACCGAAGGCAGTCAGTACATCAGAACCTGAAGCTCATCTATTGTTGTTTTTGTTTACTGTTGATCCTGGAGTCACGTGAGAAATCACGTCATCACACAAGCTACAGAGAACTCCGCCTGCTTTCACGGTTCTGTTATGCGGGGGGAGATGGCCACACACTCGACCAGGTTGCCATGTTGTGCTGTATTGTACTGCCCGCATGGTCGTACCTGCACACCTACACCTGCCTCAAACACAGATGTTTACAGTAGTCCAGGCCGGTCACATTCAACCCAAACCCAAACGGTACGGCATTATTAGAAACATCAGCGCATGTTCAAAAACATTTTTCAAGATAAGTTCATGGATAACAACATGGCCCTCCACAAGGGCAGGAACGCCACTGTCCAGTTATGCTATTACCATGGCAACACTTCCGTGTCTGCATCCTGCTGTTGGTCACGTTCCACTGTGGATTCCAGCAGTTCTGCTGATGTGGTAAAATAACCGTATTTCCAACGGCGGCATACAGAAACATTCTCACATGGTTTCTTTTTTTATGGAATTTTCCCCAATTTAGTCGCATCCAATTCCAGCCACTAGTTACGACTCCCCAATCACACGATACCACCAGCGCTAGGAGGGCAAAGGCTAGCACAGGCTTCCTCTGAGACCTGTGAAGCTCCACCGGTTCTTTTCATGCCACTCAGGCGCCTTCTTATATGGTTTCTGACTCTGCGTGACATGCATTTGTCTATAAAAGTGGGCGAAAGTGTTAGCTACGTTAGCCTTTTAGCTCTGACGCAAAACTAAAATAGGTAACTCAAAACACCAAACCTGTCGTGCTGATCGACTTCATTCAGGATAAGAGGGGGGATTAAGCAGGTTTGAAGTTTTCGCCGAATGTTTTTAATGTTGCCACCGCAGAATGGACTGGATGTGCTGCATAGCTTAGAGCATCACCTGGCAGAAAGCTACTATAGAGCGTATGCAGAGTCGGAGTTGATAAACCTCTAGTTAATTTTACTCATGAACATTTAATGAAATAAAAGCTTCAACATTTATCACCACTCTGGGCATCAGTTTACTTCCTCTGCACAAACTCGCGATTTTCAAGCTACTGAGGTGAGAAAAAGACCAGATTAGTAACATTAGGTGACCCTTAGCATCTGTTTATCTGACACACTGACAGCCTTTCTGTGTAAATTTCAAGCTGCTTTTTATGGTCTCGATTTGGCTTTAATTTAACGTAATAATGCTAACGGAATGCTGAGTGGAGCCCTATGACGCTTCCTATTTCCTTCATTATATCAAAAACAGGACTGCCCTGAACTGTCCTTTAATTTTAGAGAGTAGAAGGATGTATTTCACTAAAAAAGCAGAGAAAGCAGCTGTATGCTTCTTCTTTTCTACAGCAAATGGGTTTTGGGTGGCAGAACGTGGACATTGCTGCTATTGAGTGCTGATTGGTTGGCAAGCGGAGCAGCTCATTAGCTGTTCACGCTCACTGACGTCCTATAACTCGAGTTTAAAAGCTCTTAGAAACATTACAGCAGGTGGTAAAATGTTTCCTTTTACATGAAAAAGTTTTAAGCATCTATAAACTAAGATTTTGCTCAAATGATCCATTCATTTTGGACTCAGGTGCTCCACCTAGTGTTTGAGAAACCAGAAGACATTACGAAGTGATAATTCTCTGTCGTGACACCTCCGGTGCGCGGTGACCTGTAGGCCTACGTGAAAATCTTCTGTACAGTTACATGGTTACTAAGCAACAAAAAGTGTAAGTGAATCATATCAACCATCAAATTAAGCTGGTTAGCAACAATTCTTGGGGACAGTAGTGACACCACAGGTATCTATGTGTGAGAGTCCATGTGTGGGAGGTGCTCTCTCTGCCGCAGTGCATTGTGGGATATGGCTAGAATGTCTGGTGCGTTTGATGCTGATGCTGGTGATGGGCGTGGCCGTGGTGATGGACATTGCCGTGATGATGGGGGTAATTGTGGAGACAGGGATGGCCGACACCCTTGTTCTGAAGCTCCTCCTGCTTGTGGAGGCCTTGCAGCTTCTGGAGCAGCTCAGTGACGAACGCCTACACACACAAACACACGGCTCAGCTGTTGACGTGGACCCTGATCGTCTCACATTCTTCTCATAGCAGTAAAGTGACAGAGCAGGCAGCTGTAAGACTGGTCGAACTTCATTCCCAACAGGTTTAAACACATGAACAGTGACACACCTACAACTACAGTCAGCAGCTAACAATGCTAAACACACACAACGTTCAGCTGAAGGAAAACTGACAGATACATGCGCTCGTGACCTCAGACAGTGGTTGCCCACCTGGAAAGACCTGGAGTTTTTTTTGAACTCCCGTTTTGGAAACTCCTCTTTTTCATATCGACTTTCTCCTTCCTTAAGCATGAGGATTATCTTTGTTTTGACTGCAAAAGAAAGGGATGGTCTCCGACTTTTGCACAGCCCTGTACACACATTTCAAAAGTTTGAGGAGAAATGCAGGAAAATCGAAACAGTGTTTCTGCGTCGTAAAGCGTCATTAAAGTCAAGCTACTTCGACACTGATATCGGTTCAGGTCGTCCAGCTCATGATCAGATCGTAATCAATCAGAGCTCATTGATAACAGTGCGTCTTGTCTTATCTGCTCTGTTCTCCTCCAGCTGGGCCTGAACTATGAGTCACCACTTCAGCACTGACCACAGAGCTGACCGAGCAACACAGACACTCACTGTGACAAGAGCGAGCGTGAACTGTGTTACAGAGAGCTAATGAAAGAATGACTTTGTGCTGGAAGAGCAGAGCAGGGCAGAGCGAGCAAGAGAGAAAGAGAGAGAAAGAGAGAGCAGGACTATGTGTGAAAGAGAGAGAGAACAGGGAGAGAGAATGAAGGCAGGTGCAGGGGAGAAAAGGGGCAGGACGAAGGACATGGTGTCTTTGAAAGAGAGAAAGGGAAGTCTAGAGGAGGAGAAATGAGGGGCAGGATGAGTGACTCTCCATAAGAAAGAGAGAGACAGAAACTG